>NC_057391.1:21434273-21485555 GCF_019320065.1 Cervus canadensis
GTAACTGAGCAGATGTGGTGGTGAAGAATTATAGTGATTGCTATATTGATATGTAGGTTGAGAAAGCTGCAGTAATTAACACAAACGGATTTGTCTTCTTTTCATAAAGCAATTTATTTCTATCTTAAATGAAAAAAGCATATGTAGGTATGAGGATAAAAGATCACTACATCTTTTTTTTTTTTTTTTTTTTTAGGTAAACCTCTTTATTTCAACCATAGATAAGTGGAGAGATTTTCCTTTCACCTTGAAATTCAAAAAACTTACTGTGTTAAAAATGTTACTCTCTATTGTTTCATTTTGGGGAGATCCTGAGCATTTAAACCTGTTGATATATTCTCAGGTATTTAATAAATTTGGAGAGATTGATTTCATTGATTTTTGCTTTTTTATCATTCTTCTGGAATTTCTATTGTAAGTAGTTTTGATCTTCTTGGACACCTTTCAGATCTCTGAAGAATTATTACCACTATTATTCTTTATTGTTTTTCCTGACTCTGTGGGAGAAGGCGAGGGTGGGATGTTTCAAGAGAACAGCATTGAAACATGTATATTATCTAGGGTGAAACTGATCACTACATCTTATGTTGTTTCCATAATCCATTACATGCAGTATCTTGAAACAAGTCCCATCATAGATGCAACAGCTGAACACAGTAGTTAGTCAAATTATCACTCTTCCTTTCAATATCAAATTTGACTTGTGTTTATTTTCAGATGTAATTGGTATCAACTGAAAATGGGTTTGGGTAGACTCCGGGAGTTGGTGATGGACAGGGAAGCCGGGCGTGCTGTGGTTCATGGGGTCACAAAGAATTGGACCCAACTGAGTGACTGAACTGAACCGAACTGAACTGAAGAGCTGGTTAATGCAAAAGGAAGTTTGGGGTGAGTGAGACACTCACCTGGTCCATAGAGATGTTGACATGAGCCGCATCAACTTGCTACTCCAGGAAACCCCTGTTTCCTGTTGTGGGGCAGCAGCAGCACACACCCAGCAATCCTTCCCTCACCCTGTCAGGCTCATCTCACCTTGCAAAGTCTTGACACTGAAGAAGAAGATATTTTCCATCTAGCGGAGAGCTGAAACATGCTTCTCTCCAGCCTTCTGAAGGTGGTCGTGGCTTCACTGTGTTTAGGTAAGGATGGTCCGGGTGGAACTGTACCTCATCTGTTACCTAAGGACTGGAGGAACAGGCAGTCTTATGGGAACCCTGGGAAGAAGGGGTGGTAGGGTCTAAAATAGGATTTCTTTATTCCACACCACTTATTCCTAAAGTTCTGATTCTTTTTTTTTTTCCTTTAGGATCCATTATTGCCCAGAAGGTAACTCAAGAACAACAACCACAAGTATCAGTGCAGGAGAAGGAAGCTGTGACCCTGGACTGCAAGTATGACACCAGGGAATCACAGTATAGTTTATTCTGGTACAAGCAGCCCAGCAGTGGGGGGATGATTCTCCTTATTCGTCAGGATTCTCATAACCAGCAAAATGCCACAGAAGGTCGCTACTCATTGAATTTTCAGAAAGCAAGAAAATCTATCACACTTGTCATCTCAGCTTCAAAGCTGGAGGACTCTGCAGTGTATTTCTGTGCACTGAGAGAGCCCACAGTGAGACGTGTGGAGGAGGGACCTGCACCAAAACCCAGGGCCCTGCTCCACCTGCTGTAGGGACCAGGGCAGGGAGTTGCCAGCACAGACAGGAAGTGATTACGGTTGCACAGGCATAGGGTTAGAGAGAAGATACTCATTCTAAGAAAACAGTTCTCTAGGTTCAGAGGCCATATTCAGAGCTATCATTCATTAAAAAAAAATCCTTATCCCTAAAAATTTAGGTTTAAATTATTTATTTATTAAAAATGTAAAATTATGTACTGAGGACAGAAATTAGCCACATAAAATCCTTGCCATGCAGTGATTCATATGAGCTAGAAGAATTGACTAAGGAAATTCAGAAATGTCTGAATTATAAATCAGTAAAAATATGTGTGAATTGTTGGATTTTCATTTCAATTTATTCATGTTTCACCAAAAGTTTTCACTTTTGTCTCAGGTTCAAAGGATTTGTTAACAAAATAAGCCACTTGTTATATACAAATAAATAATATAGATGTTTATTGGAGAATTATCTAGTTTACTTTTAATATATTAGCATTAAACACACTAACATTAAAAGAAAATAGAAAGCGTAGATGATACATCAACAAATTGGGTTTTGACCAACATCCAGACTTGAGAGTTTCCAGCACTGGGCAGTCCCAGGTCACAGCACTTCTGGAGTCCCAGTTATGAAAAGAGTCCTTTCCATGGGTAAGACTTCAAAGATTACAGTTCAGGGCTCCCATTTACAATCCCAGGACAGTTGCAAACTGATATCATCATCAATCTGTGACCCAGTTGCAGCTCTGGTTTCATGTTAATGCTGTTTGTTTAGTCATGTAAAACTTGGAATGTTGCTCAGGCTGGGGGATCCCTCTAGGAGCTCAACAATCTCAAGATTCCTTCCCCATTTTATCCATGGTGCTGGAAGTCTTGCACTCACAGCAGGCAGTTACTCACAGTCAGGGCACTGTCCAGGAAGTTTAGAAGCAAGGTCAGAGGCCTGTTCTGCTTTGTCTCTGAAGCCTAAACAAGACTGGTTATTTAATTTTCCTAGCAAATCATTAAATATTAATTGACTATATGTTATGTTACAGGCATTGTTTTGTCATGAAATCTCTGTGTGATTTTCCTTCTTTTGAATATCATGTTGTTTTTCACCATTTAATAAATTCATTCATTTTAGTTTTGTTAGCTGAGTTAATAGTACCTTTATTTACATTCTAAGGTGCCTACTTTGTGCTAATACTCATTGCTTCTTATTAACACCTCTATCATTGAATGGCTCAGTTTCCATAATGTAAGTTTTTCCTGCCTCTCTTCAGTCTTATCCACAAAAAGATCAATAATTAGTGGCTCTTAGAAGGACATTTTGCAAAGTACTGTATGAATTATGTTCTGTCTCTGGTCTTGCCTTTCACTGCACGCTCTTCCAAAAGCATTTTTGCCATCATGTGGCTGATTTTGCACCCTTCTAGGCTCTCTCATTCAATCATTGTTACACAATCCCAAATATTCCTTCTCTGCAACTTCTTCCTTCTAACTTGAATCCCATTTTTGTCAGTGTTTTAAAAGTTGAATGGTAATGGGTGGTTGCTAAGTGATCTTGTATAGTAGCTGCTTCTTATTTTTGTATTTGGAAAGCAATTGTGTAGAGTAGAAATCTTAAAAGGAATGTCTTACATTCTTTACAATAAGTGAGGCTGGGAAAACTGGACAGCTAAATGTAAAAGAATGAAATCAGAACACTCTCTAACATCATACACAAAAATAGACTCAAAATGGTTTAAAGGCCTAAATGTAAGACTGGATACTATAAAACTGTTAGAGGATAACATAGGCAGAACACTCTTTGACATAAATCACACTAGAATCTTTCCTTGGTCTACCTCCTAGAGTAATGAAAATAAAAATAAAAAGAAACAAATGGAACCTAACTAAACTTAAAAGCTTTTGCATAGCAAAGGAAATCATAAACAAAACAGAAAGAAAATTCACAGAGAGAAAATATTCACAACCGAATTGACAAGGGATTAGTCTCCAAAATATACAAACAGCTCATGCAGATCCATATTAAAAAAAAACCAAAACAATTCAAATAAAAATGAGGGGACGATCCAATAGACACTTCTCCAAAGAACATGTACAGGTGACCAAGAGGCATATGAACTCAACATATGATGCTCAACACCACTAATTACTAGACAAATGCAAATCAAAACTACAATGAGATGTCACTTCACACTGATCTTTGGGCTTCCCTGGTGGCTCAGTTGGTACAAAATCTCGGGCTTCCCTGGTGGCTCAGCTGGCAAAAAATCTGCTTGCAATGTGGGAAACCTGGGTTTGATTCCTGGATTGGGAAGATCCCCTGGAGAAGTGAAAGGCTACCCACTCCAGTACTCTGGCCTGGAAAATTCCATGGACTGTATAGTCCATGGGATCACAAAATGTCAGACATGACTGAGTGACTTTCACTTTCACTCACACTGATCAGAATGGCCATCATCAAAGAATCTACAAGCAATAAGTGCAGGAGAAGGTGTGGAGAAAAGAAGAAAAGGGAACACTCCTACACTGTTGGTGGAAATGTAAATTGGTATAGCCACTATGGAGAACAGTATGGAAGCTCCTTAAAAACTAAAAAGAGTGCTACCATATGACCCAGCGATTCCACTCCTGGGCATAAATCTGGAGAAAACCATAATTTGAAAAAATACATGCACCCTAATGTTCACTGCAGCACTATTTACAATACCAAGGACATGGAAGCAACCTATATGTCTATGGAAAGAATGGATAAAGAAGGTGTGGTACATGTATACTATGCAATATTACTCAGCCATAAAAACAATGAGGTAATGCCATTTGCAGCAACATGGATGGACCTGGAGATTGTCACACTGACTGAAGTCAAACAAAGACAAATATCATATATTACTTATATGTGGAATTTTAAAAAATGGTACAAATGAACCTAATTCCAAAACAGAAGTAGAGCCACAGATATAGGAAACAAATTTATGGTTACCAAGGGGGAAGTAGGGGAGGGATAAATTAGGAGGCTGCGATTGTCATATACACACTACTACATATATAATATAGACAGATAACTAATAAGAAACCTACTGAAGGGCACAGGGAACTCTGCTTAATACTTTGTAAGGACCTACATGGGAATATAATTCTAAACAGACTGGGTGTGCTGTGTGTGCACAACTGATTCACTTTGCTGTACAGCGGAAAATGACACAGTAAATCAACTGTACTCCAGTAAAAGTTAATTTAAAAAAAGTCTTAAATTTGTTTAACTCAAAAAATCATACCATCCTAACAGATATTTTTTTTTCCTTATTAATAATTTTAAGTGTATAACACAGTGATCATTTCAGTGGTCATGTATGGATGTGAGAGTTGGACTGTGAAGAAAGCTGAGCACCAAAGTATTGATGCTTTTGAACTGTGGTGCTGGAGAAGACTCTTGAGAGTCCCTTGGACTGCAAGGAGGTCCAACCAGTCCATTCTAAAGGAGATCAGTCCTGGCTGTTCATTGGAAGGACTGATGCTAAAGCTGAAACTCCAATACTTTGGCCACCTCATGCGAAGAGTTGACTCATTGGAAAAGACCCTGATGCTGGGAGGGATTGGGGGCGGGAGGAGAAGGGGACGACAGAGTATGAGATGGCTGGATGGTGTCACTGACTCGATGGACATGAGTTTGAGTAAACTCTGGGAGTTGGTGATGGACAGGGAGGCTTGGCGTGCTGCAATTCATGGGGTCACAAAGAGTCGGATACGACTGACTGAACTGAACTGAACTGAATATAGTGATATTAAATACATTTACATTATCATTAAACAGAAACATTATTCATCTCTAGAACTCTTTTCATGTTGAAAAACTGAAAATTTGTACTCATTAAAGAGTAGCTCCCCATTCCCCTGTTCCTCTAGCTCCTGACCACTACTCTTCTACTTTCTCTGAGTTTGACTACTTTAGACATCCTGTAGAAGTGGAATCATGCACCACAGGTCATTTTGTGTCTTATTTCATTTATCATGATGTACTCAAGTTTCATCTATGTTGTCACATGTTTTAGAATTTCTTTCCTTTTTAAGATTGAATAATATTCTAGGGTAAGTATAGATCACATTTCATCTATCCATTCATTTGGTGATATTTGGGTTGCTTCCACCTTTTGACAGAAACATAGATATATAAATATCTCAGTGTTTTGGGCACATACCAAAATTTCAATTTTTTGACATAATTAGAAGTGGAATTCTTGAATCATATGACACTTCTGTTTTTAAATTTTTGAGAAATATTTATCTTAGTTAATTTGAACAGCCATCCTCTAGACTACTTTATCACAAGCCAGTTTCAAGGACTAGAGAAAGTGAGTGATCAGGAGCTGTGAAGGAAGTTTTGGTACTCTGGGGGTTCACGTAAACCTAGAAGAATTTGTCATCTTTGTCATAGTGCACTGCTCCTCAGGTGCCTAACAATTGATCTGAAAGGAGTGGCCAAGCCATTACCTGGTGGTCAGCCCCTGAACTGCAGCTTGGATGTTCTTTCCAATGTGTTGCTGTCCTCTTTTGGTGAAAGGGTCAAATCTGTGATGATTTAGTCACTTTTTATTGCTCAATGTGCAGAAATAAAGAAGAAAGCGGTTCACAGACTGTACTGTGTGCGTGTGCGCTCTGCTGCTTCAGTCACGTCCAGCCCCCTGTGACCCCGTGGGCTGTAGCCTGCCAGGCTCCTCTGTCCAGGGGATTATCCTGGCAAGAATACTGCAGTGGGTTGCCATTTCCTCCTCCAGGGGATCTTCCCAACTCGGGGATCCAACCTGCAGCTTCTGCATTGCAGGTGGGTTCTTTACCTCTGAGCCACCAGGGAAGCCCCTGAAAATGATCAATAGTATAAAAAACAGGGAATCAGGTTTGCTATCAATGAGATTTCTATTCAAAATTATTAGCTTGGCCACAAACTTTCTAGACACTTGTGAGCCTTGTTTTATTATATAAAATGGGAGAGTGATATATTCTTTGATATTTTATTGTGGCAAGTTATCAATAGTGTAGTTACAGGGGCTGACAAGTAGCAGTTGATAATTAACGAGAATAACCTCAATAGATGCAGAAAAAGCATTTGAGATAATTCAGCATCCATTCCTGTTCAAAAACTTCCAGAAAATTAGGACCTAAGGAATTTCCTCAACTTAATAAAAAGCCTCTACAAAAACTACATCAAACATCATACTTGATGGTGAAAGAATGAATGCTTCCCCCCTAATTTCAGCACTAGGGGAAGAATTTTTGCTCTCACTGTTTGTATTTAGTGTTTTACTAGGGATTCTAGCCAGTGTAAAAAGGCAAGAGAAAGAAGCAAAAAAACACAATTTGAAAAGGAAGACATGAACCTGTCTTTAGTCACAGACAGCATAGTTATCTTAGTATAAAATCCAAGGGAATCTATAAAAAACCACTAGAAAAATAAGAAAGTTAAAGTCAAATAAACACCTACCATATGCTCCAGGGATTCCACTTCCAGATATTCACCCAAGAGAAAAATGAAAGCACATGTCTACTAAAAATGTGACACAAAAAAGCTCAAAGCAACTTTGTTTGTAGCAGCCTCCAACTAGAACTAACGGAAATGTTTGCTAATAGGTGACTAGATTAACAAATTGTTTTATATCTATGTAACGGAAGACTTTTCATCAATACAAAGGAATGAACCATTGATACTTACAACCATGAAAGAATCTTAATTATGCTGAGAGAAAGAAAATAGACCAAAGAGTACACATGATTCCATTTATATCATATAAAACATGCAAACTAGTTCATGATGGAAGTGCTGCATGAAAATTGGAGTAGGAGGGGGGGAGAGGATTGAGAGAAGATTACAAAGAGATGTGAGGAAACTCTTTTGGGTGATGCACTGTTCATTATCTTGCTTGGAATAATAGCTTCACAAATGTGTACACATGTCAAATCTTATTAATTTGTTTATTTAAAATAAGTGCAGTATAGTTTTGTGAATGTTGTGTATTTATAAAACAATTAAAAATCCAAGTTTAGCAAATGTATTTCTTCAATGTTGCATGAGTCTTCTAATGTGACCCCAACTCCAAATATTTCTCCTCTGTGTTCTCATTGTCCTATATAGTTTTTTAAAGGTGTGGATAGTAGCTTTCTGTGTCCATGTGTTATACATTTATTTTCAACCCAGCATCATCCAAACTTATTTTTCGCTTTCTGTTTAATGTGTCAAATTTTTTCAGAATTCCTTCCTAGCATAGTTTTGAGGCCATTTTTGACAACGGAGTTGGAAAATAAAGGAGAAAGGAAGGAATATGTGAACCCAAAAGAGAATCTGAGCCTGATTTTATTACTTAAATCTAGATCAGGGAAATTATCTGTATGTTTGCTTTGGACTGATGAAGCTGCTTGATACAAATCTGTGGAGAGTGAACTCCAGGAATCAGGCTGAGCTAAACTTCCATCTTTGAGTCTAGCATGGGGCTTCCCCTGTGGCTTAGTGGTAAAGAATCTTCCTGCGATGCAGGAGATTCAGGAGTTGTGGGTTCGATTGCTGGGTCAGGAAGGTCCCTTGGAGGAGGGCATGACAACCCTTGCCTGGAGAATGCCATGGACAGAGGAGCCTGGCAGGCTGCAGTCCATAGAATTGCAAAGAATTGGACATGACTGAAGCGGCTGAGCACCCATGCACGTTTGTCTAGGGATGCACGGTTACAGGGTTTTACAAAAGGTGCGCTCCACTCCAGAACTTCATCCTTGAGGATGTTTTGTTTATTTTATTTTTTCAAAGATGAATATTCATAAAAAGTAAGCTAAAGAAGTGCTTGTTTTTGCTGCTGCTTCTGCTGCTAAGTCTCTTCAGCCGTGTCCGACTCTGTGCGACCCCATAGATAGCAGCCCACCAGGCTCCCCCATCCCTGGGATTCTCCAGGCAAGAACACTGGAGTGGGTTGCCATTTACTTCATAGCAAAAGACCAGTTTAAAAAATGGCATTTCTGCCTGATCATTGATGACCATCTTGCTTTAGGACACTGATTACAAAAGAAATCTTATAAACCAGTATTGAACTAGCTGCAACAAAACCATCTGGGAGTTTTAAAAGTTATGAATTTCTGGGAATTCCCTGGTTGTCCAGCAGCTGGGAGTCTGTTCTTTCACTGCCAAGGGCCCTGGTTCCATCCCTGGGCGGGGAACTAAGATTCTACAAGCTGTGCAGTGGGGTCAAGGAAAAAATTACACTTCTTGGTCTCAATCCTGAAAAGTACAATTCATGAAGTTATAGTTGGAATTCCTGAAACTGTCATTTAAGATCAGTCACACATTGATTCTACTATTTGCTGTTGTATACATATCAGCTATGTTTTTAATAATTTGAAAAGCTGGGAAAGAACAGAGTCCTAACTCATGCTCCAGGCTTTTGACAATAATCCACATTTTTAGGGTTCCCAACCCAATGGAGGAAAACTATTTGATTAAAGTTTGGCAACAAAATGTGGCAGATAGGTGTTGAGAGAATCAATCCTGAAGCTAGATTTTCATTAAGAGTATGGGGTTCATCTTGGCTGATTCAGATAGATTAGCCATCTTATCTTGAAATCAGGGAAATAGTAGAATAAGATATTGATGTCAGATCATTCTATAAGGATTTGATAAATTCAGTTATGATAATTCTTTTGTTTTCATATTTTAATGGTTTTGAAATTCAAGGTTATTTGACTATTGATAGGATAGTGTGAAGTTTCCCCCCTGAAAATATTTATTAAAAAGTTAGCATTTCTTACAAATGGTATTATTTTAGGAATGATAAAATACTATATTTCAAGTAGTAGTGATTCCTCAATCAAAGACCCTTTATTCATTATTTATGTTTGGTATAGCAAATACTTAGTGAGCATGTAATAAATGTAAGTCACTGTTCTATAAATTGGGGTATAATGCTGAGAAATAGAGATTCATTCAATACTGACTTGACTTCTTATTACTTTCTCTGTAATCAGCCACAAAACCCTTTTCTGACAGTCAGTGGATTATAGGTTGGCCCACATGGATGCATGTGACTATAAAGCACTATGTTAAAGTGCTTAAGAAAATTGATTATCTTCTTAACTACAGAAATACCTGGGATGCTCTGTTAAAGAACTTCCATGTCAGGTAGTATCCTAAAAACAAAACAGACCTGAGAGGTGTTGACAGCTGTTGATCAGATTTCCAAGCCTCACCTGAAGACTGACATGTGCCTTATGGATACTGTCAAGGATAACATTTTTCTGATTTGCAGCAGAGACCAGGATACATGCATCATTTTTCTGTCCCTGTCCACCAGAGGGTGCAGCTTCCTAACACAGACACATTTTCTGCGTGGAACTAAATTTCACTGTGACTTCAACATTTCTTCATCTTCAGAGTCAAGAACGTTATTCAGGAGATACTCTAGAGATGAACTCTTCTTCAGGCTTAGTGACCATAATACTCTTCCTGCTGGGTAAGCAAAATGCTTCTAAAAATGTGGATTCTTTCTTCTGTTATGTCAACAAAACCTTTAATCATAATTTTATCCCAGAGCTTTATGCCTGAGATCACACAGAACTCTTTTATTTTTCCCCAGGACAAACACGTGAAGACTCAATGACCCAGTTAGGCGGCCAAGTGACTCTTCCAGAAAAGGCTGCTCTGACCATCAGTTGCACTTACTCAGCCACCGGGTACCCGACTCTTTTTTGATATGTTCACTATTTAAGAGAAGGTCCACAGCTCCTCCTGAAAGCCACGAAGGACAAGGAGAAGGAAATCAGCAAAGAGTTTGAAGCCACATACCACAGAAAATCAACATCCTTCCACTTGAAGAAAGCCTCAGTCCAAGAGTCAAACGCGGTTGGGTACTACTGTGCTCTGAGCGACACAGAGAAGGGAACTGCAGGGGGAGCTGACGCTCACTCTGAGCAGCAGCGGGGCCTGGATGTGGAGCGTCTGACTGATCCACTCTGGGCACAGTCTGTGGTGTTCTGACTCTGTCTCTGGCTGATACAAAAGTCATACAAATGACTAGGGCATGAGAACAAGAAGTGAAGATTCCCCATACCCAACTCTCATTAGTGAATTTGGCAAAAGAGTATGACACCAATAGTTCCTTGTCCAGGATTAAAGTAATTTCAGAGTAAAGTCACGTAAATAGTGATACTTGGGGGCCATTCAAAAAACGAACAAGAAGCATTGGGATGCTGCTGTACCCTTGTGGAAAAATTTAGAGACCAGAAACATCAATTACATTTGAATAATTAGGGTGGATTGAAGCGTTGTGTGTGTTTGTGTGTTCCGAGGTCATTCAGAGAGTAAAGGTTGAAAATAGGAAGACTAAAAATATATAAGCAGAGACTACGTATGTTCTCTACCAGTGCCTATATAATAAGCAGTGATCACTTTCCGAACCCAGCAGAAAATTGGAAGTTAGCCATTGATGAATTGAGCAATGGCACATGTAAGTAAGAAAGCCAAAATAATTAAAAATTTAAAATATAATAATTAAGTATTCATTTTAGGGAAATAAAATATTATTGAAGATAGTAACATACCCATAGTCTTTATGATTCAACTAAATTTTCTCCTAGATAAGTTTTACCACCAATCGTCACGATTAGGCAGAATACTTATTTTCCTAAACTTTGTGTATTACTGAGGTTTTGGACTTTTGCTTATCAGCTAGGCTTTAAATTTTTTTTTAATTATTTAAAGTTTATGAATGAGGCAGAACTTAATTTCATTTAAAAGTCATTTATATGTTTTCACGTAAATTTTCTATTCACGTGTCTTACCCTTCCCTACTGGGTTATGGGGCTTCCCAGCTGGTTAGGTGGGAAGGAGATGAGGGCTCAGTCTCTGAGTCCAGAAGAGGCCCTGGAGACGGACATGGCGGCCACTACAACATTCCTGCCTGGGAAACCCCTGGACAGAGGAGCCCGGTGGGCTGCAGTCCACGGGGTGCCTGAGAGTCGGATGTGACTTAGCAACTAAAACAGCGCCTGTGTTAGAGTCATTTAAATATAGATTTGAAAGAACATTCTCTGTTAAGAAAGTTGTCATAAAACTGTCATATATATGTCTTTAAAAAAGTTTAATACAATCTTTTTGACTTTGTTCATGTTTGCTATGCAGAATTTTAAAAATAGTATGTAGTAAATTTTTGAAAAATTTCTTTTATGGATTCTGAGCTATATATTTCATGCTTCATAATCTGTAGCACCTTAACTGGTAAAATTTTATCTCATATTTTCTTTAATTTCTCTCAGATTAGTTTTGTCTTTGATCTTAAATGGCTCATTTTTCTTCTGATTTTTAAATGTTATATTTGTCTTTTTTCCTATCTCTTTCATTTTTCCTTATTAAAAATTTCAACCTAGGCATTCTTTTCTGTTCAATATTTATATTTCAATATTCACAATGCTTTTTGCCAGTTGCTTACTGGATACATAAGGAATACATGTCCAGTCAACTTCAAGCCAGTGCTAGAAATATAGAGAAAAAAATGTGACTGGGAGAGATGCCATTGGAGAAGTAAAGAGAGATAAATCCACTCCATTGCATCAAAAGATGTGTATGAAGTGTCATCTCAGGCAATGGAAACTATCTACCTGTGTTCCCAGCTCTGTCAGTTGGGGACCCAGGCAAAGTCGCTAAAAACATGTTCACAATTAGTCCACACAAGGCTGGGAGGTGGACAATCAACACTGGAGAACAAGAACAATCTTGTGTCACCTGTCTTCTTGAAGAAGAGGATTTAAATAATGAGGACTGGGATTTAGAGTCACATCTACTTGAAATGATTTGAAATCTGCAGCTGCCTGTGTTTTGAACTCTGTCATTGCTTTGTAGGACATTTTTGAACTTTTTTTTCTGTTGCCACATTGATTTTTGATGAAGTTTGTAAAAATTTACTTTAGTAACTATCCTTGCTTCTGTTGAGGGTGTAGTTGAAAATTGATGACTGTATTTCAAACATCTTGCCACTAGTTTAAGCAGAACAGGTATGGGCAGCTCTGTGGTCTAAGGTTCTTCTCTTCTCTCTCTTCTTCCTCTCCTGCTCCCTTCACCTCTCTCCTCTCTTGTCTTCTCTCAGCTCTTCTGCTCTTGATTTTCCTGGACTGATTCTGTTTTCATCCTTCTCTGAATTAAGCATTTCTAATCAACCATTTCTTTGAGCCATCAATGTTTAAAAATAATTTTATTGTGAAATATAGCAAATGTTCACAAAAGTATGTAAAACTCACAATATATATTATTTAGGTATATACAAATTTGAGACTATAGTTTTTTGCTTGTGAAATTTCTTTATGAATTTTAAAAGTTCTCTGTATTAGGGTTCCCCATAGAAACAGAATCAATAGGATTAATTCAATGTGCATGTGTCTTCATCTCTAATAATCCTATTCTGAAGGCCTAGTTTGTTATACAAGGGCATAATATGTTAGCATTTTAAGGTAAGTGTTTATGTGATATATCTTTTGCCATTCTTTTGCTTTCAAAATCTTTGGGCATTATATTTTAAGTTTGGAATAAATCTTCAGATATCCACATTCTCAAGTGTTGGTTGGCTTTCTATTTCACTGAGAAAATAGAAGCAATAAGAAAATTTTCACAAGCTCCTACACTTAGCACTTTTAAAGGTAATTCACAGATTTCCATTTCTTTCAGTTGGTTACTGGAAATTTATTTCCTGCCTTTGATTGTATCATGTTTTCTTGATTCTTTATGCATCTTGTACATTTGCTTTGTTGTGTGAGCTTTTGAAGCAGCAGGTACCTCTCCCGGTATTTATGGTCTGGTCTTAACTAGAAGAGACCTTCCTCAGTCAGCAGTGCTAAATATGAGGCAAGATAGAGACCAGTCCCTTTGGGAGTGTACTCCTGAGTAAATTTGGACAAGGACCCGTTGGTTTCCAGTCCTTTCCTTTGAAGGAAACACCTCAGTTCTATCCTTCCTCCACCTTGCAGATCAGTACTAGCTGTAATACCACACCATTCTCTCTCCCTTTGCTGCTAGCTGTTCCAGTGACCAAGCCCTGTCAGTCATTCAGTGCCAAGTATGACCTGAAGCAAGTAGAAACTGGCTCCATGGAGGGTGCTTTGCATTATCTGGCATAAGGCCCCCTTCACTCTGTGTGGGGTTAAAACCAGTTCTGCACTGATTCCCAGTCTTGCAGGGCAGTGCTAGTTGTAGAACCACACTCTCCCTTTCCTTGTTCCTTACTATCCCCAAGGGACCAGGCTCTGCTCCATCCTGAATAGGGGGAGAGAGAAACCACTCCTACTCTGAAATGCTAGGAGTAAGGCCAGCTCTTTCTCCTCCCACCATTTGCTCTCTTTTCCCCTTTGGTGGAAGAACCTCAGTTCTGCTCTCCCAAGTTCACAGAGCAGGACTGGCAGCAAAAGAGACGTCCTGCATTTTCCTTTGTTGCTCACTGTCCCAAAGGATTGCTCTCTGCCTGTCATACAGGGCGGGAGGTAAGATAGAAAACCAGCCCACAGAGGGCGCCCTGAGAGGACTGAAGGTCGGGTGCAAGCTCACTATCACTCCCCTCCCCCACGGGGGACATGATGGGCACAGGCTATCTTCTTGGTACTGAGCTGAACCCATCTGAGGGACTGATGCGGATGAAGTGAAGTTGCTCTTCTCCCCCCTGTAAATGTGACTGCTCTCAGCTTGTTCTTCCGGGAGCGTGTTTACTTTTAGCTGGTTCTGCCTTGTCCTTCAAGGCATACTGTCGCTAATACCGTTGTTGCATCCATGTCTGTGGAGGAGAGGGAAATAGGGCTTCCTCCTTTGCCATCATGCTGAGAGCCACATCACGTCTTTTACATCTTGTTTTTTTTTTCTTTTCATTTATTTTTATTAGTTGGAGGCTAATTACTTCACAACATTTCAGTGGGTTTTGTCATACATTGACATGAATCAGCCATGGAGTTACATGTATTCCCCATCCCGATCCCCCCTCCCACCTCCCTCTCCACCCGATTCCTCTGGGTCTTCCCAGTGCACCAGGCCCGAGCACTTGTCTCATGCATCCAGCCTGGGCTGGTGATCTGTTTCACTATAGGTAATATACATGCTGTTCTCTCAAAACATCCCACCCTCGCCTTCTCCCACAGAATCCAAAAGTCTGCTCTGTATTTCTGTGTCTCTTTTTCTGTTTTGCATATAGGATTATCATTACCATCTTTTTAAATTCCATATATATGTGTTAGTATGCTGTAATGTTCTTTATCTTTCTGGCTTACTTCACTCTGTATAATGGGCTCCAGTTTCATCCATCTCATTAGAACTGATTCAAATGAATTCTTTTTAATGGCTGAGTAATATTCCATTGTGTATATGTACCACAGCTTACTTATCCATTCGTCTGCTGATGGGCATTTGGTTGCTTCCATGTCCTGGCTATTACAAACAGTGCTGCGATGAACACTGGGGTACACATGTCTGTTTCAGTTCTGGTTTCCTCAGTGTGTATGCCTAGCAGTGGGATTGCTGGGTCATATGGCAGTTCTATTTCCAGTTTTAAAAGGAATCTCCACACTGTTCTACATAGTGGCTGTACTAGTTTGCATTCCCACCAACAGTGTAAGAGGGTTTCCTTTTCTCCACACCCTCTCCAGCATTTATTGCTTGTAGACTTTTGGATAGCAGACATTCTGATTGGCGTGTAATGGTACCTCATTGTGGTTTTGATTTGCATTTCTCTGATAATGAGTAATGTTGGACATCTTTCCCTGTGTTTATTATCCCATTGTGTCTTAAGAGGATTCTTTTGAGTTAGATTAGATTTCTTTAAAAATAGAGGTGGGGAAATAAGATAGGAAGTGTCTGGCCTGATATGAAGAAGAGCTACACAGATCACCTGAATCATGAGAGCCTCACCCAGACTTCTATCATTAGAATACCTTTTTGTCAGTGTGAGAGAGTGGCCATTTGATAAAATTGCTTCTAATCAGACAAGTGTTGCCATTTGATGTAAAACACACATGTACACATCAATCTATCCCCACACACATTGACTTGGACCATACGCTTCTCAAATTTTTAATTTAACTAAAGTGGCAAATTTCTATTTTCATCAGTTCCCATAGTAAGGATCTATGTTTCGAATATTTCCTTGATCCAGGGTACTCACTGGAATTGGTATTATGATGCTTTTATATATGACAATAATATTTTAATATGATAACTGAGATACTCCCTCATAGTTCCTGGTACATTTGATCTTTCCCCATGTAGTTATTCAAGGTGTTTGATATGCATTGCTTTAGAAAATAATGGAAAAACATAAATGCAGAAGTCTTTTTTTTAAGTTTTTTTTTTTTTTAATGTGGACCATTTTTAAAGCCTTTATTGAATTTGTTACAATATTGTTTCTACTTTATGTTTTTTGCTTTTTGGCTGTGAAGCATGTGGGATCTTAGTCCCCAGACCAGGGATTGGAAGGCACACAAGTGGAATGAGAATTGGAAAGTCCCCTTGCATTTGAAGGCCAGGTCTTAACCACTGGACCTCCAGGGAAGTCCCAGAAAGGAGTCTTAAGCAACATTTTGAAAATGTTGTAAGTCATGAATTATTTTAGTTATAGGTCTGCCACCTCATCTTCACCTTCAACTGCAACCGCATTGATGGATTAGATAAGGATACATTTGATGGATGGATGGAAGGACTAGCATCAAAAGGTGAGAACTGGTTGAAACAAAAAGCCTAGACAGTTGCAGGAATTCAGATCAGAGGTTTATGTTACCATTTTTTAGTAAAGGCTGAATAGAACTCAAAGTTCCAGGTGTGAGCCTTGTGGGAGAGTGCATTGGTTCCTATGTATTTGAGTGTGGCTGGGGATGGTAGAGAGAATAAACTACAGCCATAGAATGTCCCATTCCCACAGCAGGGTGTAGGGGTATAGATTTCCTGAGAAGGATCTCTGAGTAACCAATGTTATGGTGATTAAAGACCTACATGGATCGGTTGTCAAAGACCATATGGTATTGAGGATGCTTTAGAAAATGTTGGTGAGGGGAGCTGGGAATACCAACAAGAATATGAATATCCACCCTCACCTGACTCACCGGTGCTGTGGAATTGTCCTATAACTTATGCCAAAGTCCAGGAAAAATGTTTGTGATCTGATGGAAATCAATTGATGCTTTTGAACTGTGGTGTTGAAGACTTTTGAGAGTTCCTTGGACTGCAAAGAGATTAAACCAGTCAATGCTAAAGGAAATTAACCCTGAATATTCATTGGAAGGACTGATGCTGAAGCTTCAACACTTTGGTCACCTGATGCAAAGAGTTGACTCATTGGAAGACCTTGATGCTGGGAAAGATTGAAGGCAGGGGAGAAAGGGATGGCAGAAGACGAGATGGTCAGATGACATCACCGCTCAATAGACAAGAGTTTGTGCAAGATCCAGGAGATGGTGAAGGACAGGGAAGCCTGGTATGCTACAGTCCATGGGGTTGCAAAGAGCCAGACATGACTGAGTGACTGAACAACAACAAATAGATCCAGGGAAAAAATTAGAAGTTACAGTCGTCACAAAGCTGGAGTCGTGGTCTGTTAGACATGACATTGTTTGTTTAGTCTAAAGAGCAGGAAAAGCTGGGAATGACTAGTTAAGATTTTTACTCAGTTTTGTTCACATAGTCACTGACTAAAAGGATGTAAAAGTATAAAAGGCTACAACCCAGGAGGTTGCACAGAATCAGACACAACTGAAGCAACTTAGCATGCAAAGAAGGATGTAATTGAATTGGAATTTGCTTCAAATTCTCAGTCTGGAAACTTATGACTCAGAAATATTCCCAAATCATGGAAAAAGCACTTGAAAGGCAGTGAGAAAGAGCATGAAATGTATTGAGCTCAAGATACTCGAATTCTCTTTCCACTTGTGTGTCTTCTGGTGCCACTGGAAAGAACCTGGTTTGTGGTGCTGGTCTGATTATCTTTTGTTGCTAATGAGTGACTTGATTTCAGGCTATACTCATATATATTTCAGGATATGTTTATGATTAAGTGAGGTAGCATATTGTCTTAGGTTGACTTCCTTAACCTAAGCCAAAGTTGGGATTTCTGACACCCATCTTATTTTGAGAAAAGCAAGTGGGGAGGGGAAGAGGGTAAAAATGAATGTGGCTGAGCTGAACTCTTGATCCAACCTGACTTCATGGGGGTCTCTGGAGCATGCAATGCCCCACAGAATTGGTCCCTCCCACCTTGAGCCAAGGGGGTCATACAGCTGATCTTAGAATAAGGCACTCATTGGAGCATGGGTATACTCTACTGGAGAAAGGTGATGCTAATTGGTGTAGATCAGTTTTCTGGGAAAGAGGGCAGCTATGACCCAAGCATAGCCAATGCTTGCAGCAGCTGGGAATTGGGTCCACTGGCCTGGAAAAGGGGGTCTATGTTGAGCACCAGCAGTATCTACTACTAGCATGGAACTCTCTTGTCATATGGGTGCATTCAATAAATGGTAGACTTGAAAATTATTGTATTTAAAAAGCTAATTTCTTTCTCTATTTCTTGAAAGTGAAAGTGAGTCACTCAGTCATGTCCAACTCTTTGTGACCTCATGGACTATACAACCCATGGAATTCTCCAGGCCGGAATCTTCCAGTTAATTGGGAAAAGTGAAAAGTCAAAGTGTTAGCTGCTGAGTTGTGTCCAACTCTTTGCGACCCTGTGAACTGTAGCCTGGCAGGCTCCTCTGCTCATGGAATTCTCCAGGTCAGAGTACTGCAGTGGGTAGCCAGTCCCTTCTCCTGGGGATCTTCCCAAGGTCTCCTAAATTGCAGGGATTGAACCCAGGTCTCCCAAATTGCAGGTGGATTCTCTACCATCTGAGCCACCAGGAAGCCCTTTCTATTTCTTACCAATCTGGAAAAATTAAAATAATGTACGGTAAAGAACTTAAAAGAGAAAAAATTAAAAATGTAAAGAATTATGATTTAAAGCTAAGACTCCAGATTTTTTTAGAGTAGTGACCAAGGAACCATTATATTATTCTCTTAGATCTTTTGGTCATTCTCCAAATATGCATTTCCATATGAAACCGTAAAGCATGACATTCTGCCACCACTTTGGTTCCAGGTATAATGACTCTCATATTCACGGTTGATGACTTGGTGCTTCAAGATATAGAAAGAGATACCATTTGTACTTATTAATGACTAGTGTTACTTTATTCTTGGTTTATATTTAAGAATGAAGAACTGGGTAGTGGAATGGACTTCTTATGTGATCGTGTCCCTGTTCTCCACAAAGTTTCTTCCTGAATGTGATTCTTGGCCAGTAGTCTGGCCATGTGGACTTACTGTGTTACTTGGCAGGCTCCTTTTTAGGATGAATGAGCAGGGAACTGGTGATTAACTTGTTTCTTCCTCTCCTTTCCACCTAATATCAGTTTGAAGGTGGCTTAGTTCTGTTGAGTACTCACAGGAAAAAATAGCATTCCAGGTGTTTTATTTCAATTTTGGTGAACATCAGGTGCCCACATACAGGCTAGCCTCCTATGCTTCTCACATATAAGTCCAGTAGCAGGGAGACTAGTCTAACTATTCCACATATTGACCTTCAATTGGTCCCCACATGCTATCCCTCCTGCCCTCCATCACACTTATCCTTTCTCAGTCCAGAATCTCTATAGGTTCCTAAGGAGTAAGTTTCCTTCACTTGCAAGTCCAATAGAATCTTCTCATAGTTCATTCTGGGCTGTGCTTTCTCCCTCTGTTTCACCCATCAGAATGCTTGCATCTACTTTTTGTTTTATGGGAACTGTTGATATCTTTCATCTTTTTATTATTTTCACATTACGGATTTGGTATCATCCTATTTATACTTGTAAATTTCATCCCAGTGGGAAGTTTGGTGAGAAAGGAGGAGAGTACATGTATTTGATCAGATATTTTGAATCATATAGAATTTCAAACTGACCATATGATTTGGTCTTACATGTGAAAGGAAATCTATCAACAGGATCAAGAAGTAAATAGAAGCACAAGGGAGAATTTATTTCAAACTGGTACAAGTCAACGGAGTGCTCAGAAAGAAGGAAGTTGATTTGACCTTGTCAAAAGGACCCCCGCTGACCAGACTTTCATTTCAGCTGAGATTTCTCTGCTTAATATTTTCAACATTAGGTTTCAGTGTTCTCTATGCTAAAATAAGTTGGTTAGGAAAGTCTTTTCCCTTTAGAGTTGCACCTTATTATTAGACCACAGAAGGAGTGTTCCTTGAACAGACCCTACCTGCATGGGACGCTAATTGCTTTGCTATGTTGAGTGTCTGTGTCAATTTACTGCCGTGTCCTCTGTACCTACAGAAGTTCTTCTCATCTCTGCTCTCCTGGTTTCACTCCTTCCAGCTTTATTGAGCTTATGTAAGTGTACTCTTCTTTTTCTCACAATCCTTTCCAGAATCGTTTATTTGTGTGCTATATTTTCTTTACTGGTAGAATGTAGCTCAGGTTTCTCTACAAGTACGCCTCTATTGACATTCTCCTTAGTGTGAGGTCCCCTTCATTTGGCGCAGTATACCTGTCTGTTCTGACCATCGACAACTGGAATGGGACTCTCCCTTTCTGCACATAAACATGTGGTGCCCACGTCGTTTTTTTTGTTTTTTTTGTTTTTTTTTTTTCATGGCTTTAACAAATATCAGAGTTGTTCACCTGAGGCCGAGTCATATTTAAACTTTCTGACTGACAAAGAAAATTGTTGTTTTTTATTAATTTGCATTGATTAAATAATTAATGTTACATGTTCCATTCTGATGTTAAGTAAAAGTCTCTAATCCAATTTACTCTTCCTCTTTTAGCACCAAACAGAGGAATAATCTCTCCCCATCCGCTGCCTGCTACGACACTCATATCTATTCTTCCATTTTTTTAATGTGATGCTTTCTGAACCACCTGAATCCAGCAGGGAGCCCAATCACAGACTTTTAACATTTCTGTCACTTCATTGCATTATTTTTATGTCTCCTAAGCAAAACTTGAATATCATTCAGATTGTCTCTATATCTTAATAGGAAAATTTGCCTATTTATATTTGTGTTTACATGCATTCGTTGTTCCAACTAGTATTTTCAACTGTTTGAAGCAGTGTCTTTGTTTGGACCAAAGTACAATAGACCGGGGGTTATAAACAACATGGGTTTATTTGTTTCTCACCATTCTGGAGGCTGGAAGTCTGAGGTCAGGGTGCCAGCATGGTGAGTTGCTGGTGAGATCCTGTCTCTGGTTTACAGACTGCTCACCTCTCATTGTATCTTCATGTGGAGAGTAGAGAGAGAAACATCCTGTCTTGCATCTCTTATAAAGGCACAAATCCCACAGTGAGGGCTCCACCCTAATTTCCTCTCAAAGATCCTACCTTCAAATACAGTGACATTTGGGGATTAGAGTTTCAACATATGAATTTCATAGCAAATAATGATGACATTTGAGATTATAGAACACTCCCTTCTTGAGATTCTTTATTTAGATTTAGAGACCGGGAACTTTCTTGGTTCTCTTCCTGTTATCAGTTGCTCCATCTCAGTCTTCTTTGAGGATTTTTCCTTCATCCCCCTGATCTCTAAACATTGGAATGCCTCAAGAATTTATTCTTAGAACTCTTTACTTTCCACCAACAATTTATTTCCAGCTAATTGTATCCAGTCTCTGGGCTTTAGAAACTATTTAAATATCAGCATTATATCTGAAATCTTGGAGAAGGCAATGGCACACACTCTAGTACTCTTGCCTGGAAAATCCCATGGACGGAGGAGCTTGGTAGGCTGCAGTCCATCGGGTCACTAAGAGTCAGACACGACTGAGCGACTTCACTTTCACTTTTCACTTTCATGCATTGGAGAAGGAAATGGCAACCCACTCCAGTATTCTTGCCTGGAGAATCCCAGGGACGGGGGAGCCTGGTGGGCTGCCGTCCATGGGGTCACACAGAGTCAGACACGACTGAGGTGACTTAGCTTAGCTTATATCTGAAATCCACATGGCTCCTCTGATTTCTGAACTTGTATATTAAATGATCTATCTGACACCCCCATTTGGTCATCTTCTTCTTGGCATATCTCCAGGTGACCTCCTCATTTCCACCGCTCCAGCTACTTCACCCTCCAGACCTCCCACCTGCTTTTTGTGAAGTCATCCTCATTTAGGCAAAAGGCAGCTCTGTCTATGAAATTCTCTAATCACCTTGGTCAGAAACCTTGAAGGTGCCCTTATCTCCTCAATTTTTCTCATATTACCATTTGATCTGTTAGGAAATTCAATTAGCTCTTTCTTCAATGTAGGCCCAGAATTGGTCACTTTTCACCCCCTACTCTGCTCTTACCTCATCCAAGCCACTCTCATCTCTGCCTGGGGGTGGCAATAATAACCCTCCCTGATCTCTCTTCTTTCCTTCTTGCCCTCTTCAGTCTGGTCTCCACCCAGCGGAGTGAGCTGAGAACATAACTCAGATCATGTGGCTTCTGTGCTCACAACTCTGCAGTGGTTTTTCATCTCACTGAGATGAAAAGCAGATTCTTACTACAACCTGTAAAACTGCTCCATCTGGTTCCCTGCCCCCTCTCTGCCATCAGTTACTGTCTCCTCCTCACTCTCTCCCCTTCAGCACATTTGATGCTACTCTGACCTGACAGCTGCTTTTCTGCCCTGGGGTTTCTGCAGCTCTTCTTCCTGGACCTTGAGTGCTTTTCCTCCAGGTAGCCACCTAGCTTACTCTTTCACTTCATTCTGGCCTCTGCTCAGGAGACATGCTTGAAACATTTATTGCAGCACTTGGGGGTGGTAATAGTTGGAAAAAAGAATTACAAAGTGTTTCTCAGAAAATGAGTTCAAAAGCTGTATTACAAATCTATTCTACATTAGGCCCCCTACATACAAGTGAGTTCCATTCTGAGAGCGTGTACACCACTCCAATTTGCTTGTTAGTCCAACAAACTTAGCTTTGTCCAACTAACACAATCGGTTATATACTACTGTACTGTAATAGGCTTATCACACAAATAATACATAAAAGACAAATACAGAAATAAAGAAAACAACATAAAATTATAGTACCTTGAAAATTACACCAGATATGTGAACTAACTTATGTTACTGGACATGAGAATGCATATTTGCATCTTTGAAAGTTTGAAACTTGAAGGTTCATATATAGGGGACTTAATTATTATGAAGCAGGGAGTTAGCATCAGGATGTATAACTGAGTTCCATAACTCAAGTTGCAAATTGTATACTATTACATATAGAGAGGAGAGATAGGTTAATAATATATTCATCCAGTTCCATTCTTCTTTCTCAAGATTGCTTTGGCTATTCGAGGTTTTTTTTATATTTCCATCCAAATTGTGAAATTATATGTTCTAGTTCAGTTAAAAATACCGTTGGTAGCTTGATAGGGATTGCACTGAATCTATAGATTGCTTTGGGTAGTATGTTCATTTTCACAATATTGATCCTTCCAATCCATGAACACGGTATATTTCTCCATCTATTTGTGTCTTCTTTGATTTCTTTCACCAGTGTTTTATAGTTTTCTATGTATAGGTCTTTTGTTTCTTTAAGTAGATATACTCCTAAGTATTTTATTCTTTTTATTGCAATGGTGAATGGTATTGTTTCCTTAATTTCTCTTTCTGTTTTCTCACTGTTAGTGTATAGGAATGCAAGGGATTTCTGTGTGTTAATTTTATATCCTGCAACTTTACTATATTCATTGATTAGCTCTAGCAATTTTCTGGTAGAGTCTTTCTGGTCGTCTGGAAACAGTGAGAGTTTTACTTCTTCTTTTCCTATCTGGATTCCTTTTCTTTCTTTTTCTGCTCTGATTGCTGTGGCAAACACTTCCAAAACTATGTTGAATAGTAGTGGTGAGAGTGGGCACCCTTGTCTTGTTCCTGACTTTAGGGGAAATGCTTTCAATTTTTCACCATTGAGGATAATGTTTGCTGAGGGTTTGTCATATATAGCTTTTATTATGTTGAGGTATGTTTCTTCTATTCCTGCTTTCTGGAGAGTTTTTATCATAAATGAATGTTGAATTTTGTCAAAGGCTTTTTCTGCACCTATTGAGGTAATCATATGGTTTTTATCTTTCAATTTGTTAATGTGGTGTATTACATTGATTGATTTGTGGATATTAAAGAATCCTTGCATCCCTGGGATAAAGCCCACTTGGTCATGATGTATGATCTTTTTAATATGTTGTTGGATTCTGTTTCCTAGAACTTTGTTAAGGATTTTTGCATCTATGTTCATCAGTGATATTGGCCTGTAGTTTTCTTTTTTGTGGCATCTTTGTCTGGTTTTGGTATTAGGGTGATGGTGGCCTCATAGAATGAGTTTGGAAGTTTATCTTCTTCTGCAATTTTTTGGAAGAGTTTGAGTAAGAAAGTAAAACAAATGGGAGCTAATTAAACTTAAAAGCTTTGCACAACAAAGGAAACTATAAGCAAGGTGAAAAGACAGCACTCAGAATGGGAGAAAATAATAGCAAATGAAGAAACAGACAAAGGATTAATCTCAAAAATAAACAAGCAACTCCTGCACCTCAATTCCAGAAAAATAAATGACTCAATCAAAAAATGGGCCAAAGAACTAAACAGACATTTCTCCAAAGAAGACATACAGACGGCTAACAAACACATGAAAAGATGCTCAGCATCACTCATTATCAGAGAAATGCAGATCAAAACCACAATGAGGTACCATTACACGCCAGTCAGGATGGCTGCTATCCAAAAGCCTACAAGCAATAAATGCTGGAGAGGGTGTGGAGAAAAGGGAACCCTCTTACATTGTTGGTGGGAATGCAAACTAGTACGGCCACTATGAAGAACAGTGTGGAGATTTCTTAAAAAACTGGAAATAGAACTGCCATATGACCCAGCAATCCCACTCCTGGGCATATACACGGAGGAAACCAGATCTGAAAGAGACACATGTAACCCAATGTTCATCACAGCACTGTTTATAATAACCAGGACATGGAAGCAACCTAGATGCCCATCAGCAGAGGAATGGTTAAGAAAGCTGTGGTACACATACACAATGGAATATTACTCAGCCATTAAAAAGAATTCATTTGAATCAGTCCTAATGAGATGGATGAAACTGGAGCTCCTTATACAGAGTGAAGTAAGCCAGAAAGATAAACACTAATACAGAATATTAACTCATATATATGGAATTTAAAAAGATGGTAATGATAACCCTATATGCAAGACAGAAAAAGAGGCACAGATGTATAGAACAGATTTTAGATTCTGTGGGGGAAGGCAAGGGTGGGATGATCTGAGAGAATAACATTGAAACATGTATATTATCAAGTGTGAAACAGATTGCCAGCCCAGGTTGGATGCATGAGACAAGTGCTCAGGGCTGGTGCACTGGGAAGACCCAGAGGGATGGGATGGGGAGGGAGCAGGGTGGGGGTTTCAGGATGGGGAACACATGTAAATCCATGGCTGATTCATGTCAATATATGGCAAAGAAAACCACTACAATATTGTAAAGTAGTTAGTCTCCAACTAATAAAAATAAATGAAAAAAATTTTAAAAATAATACATTCATATGTCCTTTAAATTTTTGAAATATACAATAGAATAGAACACTTTACCTCATGTCTCCCACATTACTTGCACCTGTCTGTCCATCTCCTACTCGTTTATTTTCATCTAGAAAATGTCTCTCGTCTTTAGTCTACTCCCAACCCAATATTTCTACTTAACCTCTGATAACATTCCTTTCCATCATTTCCAGAAAAAAGACAAAGAGATTTTGTTCTCATTAATTTTTGTCTGACTGTTTTCTGTTATAAGAAATGTCCCCTTATTTCTGGATTCATTTTGTACTATCTCATGTGCCACTTTGTATATGAATACACACTCACACACACACACACATACACACACACACATATGTCCTTGTCTTTCCTATTATACTGCAACGTCTTGTAAGTAGGCAAAGCTGAATTCAGTTTTTAAGTTTTAAAGACTTAGAACAAGATCTCACTCATAGAAAGCCTTTGATAATTTGTTGTGGACTTATTTTGAAATAGATTGGAAAAATCACATTCAACTTTGAAGATGCAATTTGACAAAATAGTTTAAGATAGTAGTTTCCATTAACTGACATTTTGAAGAAGGAATAAGTTTACTTAAAAAATCCCCACCCAAGCCGACAGTTCTTTTGTTCCTGATAATTTCTAGATGGTCCTCAGGAAAGAATGGAGAGCTAGAGGCTGCTGATGAGCTAGTTGACCCAACAATTTTAGACCACTAGGGGGCACTCTAAGCTACTCCAAATGACGAAATTTTTTCTCAAGGTTTGAGATGAATCTTGGTGAACATTAGAATGAGTGTTTCTGGCAGTTAGGAAAACATCCGAACTAGTCAGATGGGGAACTGGGGCATCTCCATATACTCATCTGTGAGGAAGATCTGTTGCTTTGAGTGGTGTAAATCGATGATTCCCCAACAGAATTGAGCATCAGATTAGGGCCATGGTAAAACTAAAAGTTCAAGAAGAAAAGACATGCATTACCTGTCTAGAGTTTTGATATTCATGACTAAAAATTCTAAAATATGAGCCTTGCTGTCATTTCACAATTATTCCAATGATTTCTACCTTCTATTACACATCCATTTCTTTCAGAGACAAAAAGAAAAAAAAAGGTAAAAAGGAGATGAGAAGATGAAACAGAAGAGAAGTAGTGCACAGAAAAGAGAGAAGAGAAAAGAGAGATTGGGGAGAAAGAAATAGGAGACAGTTACTTGAATTGTGGCCCCTACTTCATAGTCACAGAGCAGAATCAGTCAGATGCACTTGCAAGGTGTGTGGGGAAAGTGCTGGATAGGAGCAGAAGGGCGGTGGAATTGAGGTCAGGTGGTCATCATGTACATGTCCTCTTTTTCTTCCATCAATCAAAATCTTGTTGGAGACACTGTATTTTTTTCATGATAATTATATCTGAGGTTTACATAATTATCCTAATTTTATTTAATTGCACTTATTCCCTCAAGAGGATTCAATAAATAAGCAATGAATTCAGTGAGATATTCCTTCTTTGTGAGAGCTTCCTTGTAAATGAATTCTCAATCACTGAAAACTTTGTGTCCTGATTTTTGGCTAGGGGAATTGGGTCACTGACCCTGATCATTTTTTAGACTTTATTTTCCCTAGATGAAGCCCTTATTTTGCTCTGACGTATCCTCTCCCTTTCTTTACTCCTTTCTGACCTGTCTGATTGCTGGGGCACTTTAAGTGGAAGCAATGTCATGACAGTGAAATGTCTAGATACTTCTGTACCTGTAATCAGCAATGTCTTAGGCAGAAGGGCACTGGTCTTAGCAGCAATGCCAGTATCTTGCTGAAAAACTAGAAAGACATGTCTTTGCTCTCTGATCTTGTTGTACTCCTCTCCATTTAGGACAGATGGGACTCAATCTGCTACTTCCTTCTCAGCTATTTGGGGGCTAGAGAAAAGACTTTCTCAAAAGAACTAGCTTCCTTAGAGGTCCACTGATCATGCAAAGCTTTCTTTACGACCTATAGTTTTCTGCTCTTCATCCTGAAGTTCCTTGCTACTGACCCCAGATTTATTACGAGCTCCAGTGGAAAAACTCACTTGAGCTCTGTTGGCACAGCATTGGCTGGCTTCAACAGAAAGCTCCTTGGCTAAACACAGGGGATCAGGAACATTTTTAATCTACACTCTTTCTAGAATTGCCTTCTTTTTAGTTCAAATGCTTGTTACTTTGTTAATGAACTATTTTAAAAAAAGACTGTAGATCTAAAATTCTAACGGCCCATTTCTGGTGTGAGGAAGGTCAGAATCAATGATGATGAATGGAAAATAACTCGGTATGGTAATGCTTAAGCATTTCATTAACAAACCTATACAGAAGCTTAAATTTCTGTGAAGTCTGATCTGCTAATATTTTCCTATACTCTTTCTGACTTTCATGCTTAGAAAATTCATGACCATCCTAAATTTATCAAAAAATAGCTATTACTTAAAAATATTAATTATCTATATTTAGAATTTATTTAATAACAGATGCTAAGGTAGGTGTCCAAATTTATTTGTTAATCTCTAGACGACTGTCCATTTTTGAGGGCATGTTTTATTGAATATACCATCTTTTTCTTATTCTTTAATAACTAAATTTTCGTAAGTAATTTGTATGTTTGGACTTTCTATTATGTTCCATCGATGTCTGGATCTTTCTGGCAACAGGCATCTTTACCTAACATAGCATTACACTTTGTCTTACTGTGGAGGAAATTCCTCTCCATTTTGTTTCAGAATCCGTCCTCCTGAAGCCTGAGATTACCTGCAGTATCATATTTGGCCTCTAGAGGGAGATGCTACACAACTTGAACTTGATGGAAAGCCGGAAAGCCACCAGCCCTTTGAGGAAAAGCTTTTACTTTGCTTGCCCTGTAAATCCACTCACTGCTCTGTCAGGGTGTCCACGTGGCTGAATTGTTTCCAGGAAAAACCTGCAGAAAGGAGCCTCCTGCTTCTTCAGAGCTCAGACATGATGCGCACCCTCATCTCAGCGCTTGTGACGATATTCACACTTGGTGAGTAAAGTCTCTTTTTATTTTATCTTACTATGGTCTTCTGATTTAGAATTGGCTTAACGAAATATTCACCTCTGTTTCCAAGTCAATCCCTGACCCAGAATTTGTGTTACAGGAGGAACAAGAGCCCAGACAGGGACTCAGCCTGAGAGCCACATCTCTGTGTCTAAAGGGGACCCAGTGCAGGTGAAGTGCAGCTATTCGTATTCTGGGAGTCCTTGGCTCTTCTGGTATGTCCAGTACCCCAGACAGCGCCTCCAGTTACTCCTGAAAGACTCCTCAAGAGAGAGCATCCAGGGTTTCACCACTGACCTCAACCAGGCTGAGGCATCCTTCCATCTGAAAAAACCCTCAGCTCAGGAGGAAGACTCAGCTGTGTATTACTGTGCTCTGGGTAACACAGTACCTGGCTTCACAAGAGAAGCAGAGCGCAAACCCCTTACAGAAAGTGTTTCCATGTTCCTTATTTGACCACCGTGGGGCATTGTCTCCCTGGAGACTGACACTGAATTTACCTCTCAGATACAGAGTTGTCATCAGTTGTCAACTAGCTGTAGAATTTTTTAAAAGGGGATTCTCATTACCTACTCTGTATAAGTTAATTTTTAAATAACAAGTGTATTTATTTTAGATATTAGTACGTTGAAAAATACTTCTGAAATAAAACTGTGTAACAGCATGAAAATTCTCTTCTTGGCCCAGATGGGCTCCCCAGGTTTAAGTGACACAGTCTCGTCTCTCTGACTGTGCTGCCGCCTCATCCTCACCCACGTGTATCATCACCACATGCTGAAGTTCCTTAAAAGTGAAATGGTGCCTCCTGACATGTGACTGCTGATCTTTCTGCAGCTAATGCCTTTCTTCTCATGTACTTGATGGACTCATACTATCCGAATAGGGGCAATCAGGAGAAAAATCATGGCAAGTTGAAAAAGGAAAGTTTAATATAAAGAATTATTAACAAATAGCAGAGCATTATTTACTAATGAATGCTAAAGAACATGAGAAAGAACTCTAAAGAACACAAGAATAGCATCTGTAGGGAGACACTTATCTTTGGGACTATGCCAGAGTTTCACAGAAAGTAACACATTATAATATGTACTCTCTTCTCCTATCACAGTGGTGACTCAGGCTTCACTGGGGAGTCTGTGACTGTAGCCTGCTGGATGGGGAAGTTTGCCGAGGTGCCAGAGAAAAAGACTAACAAGCAGAAGAACAGGTCCTAGGGCTCTGGCACAGTTTGTAGGAAGGTGGCAAAGGAATACTGCTGAACTTGCTCGGGTGCCTGTGAATCTTGCCAAGAAACCACCCAAGGGCTGTCACTAAACGTTGCTGGAAGGGAGCATCACAGCCAAGCACCACAGGAACAAGAAGTGTGGGACACGTGCCAGGACCTGGAGGAGAAGCTGCCTCTTCTGCAGGGTCCTTTCCGCTCTCTCTACTGACAAAGCTTCACATCGTGCCAGCTGGCAAAGGAGACATGTTTACAAGGTCCATGACCAGAATTACCCTCTGAATCTATGAAGGGGGAACTTGTAGTTCAAAGGCAATAAGTTGATAACCGGCACATCTTTCATACACACTCCTCCTCACACAGTTGAACTTTCAAGCAAGGGTGAAATGACTGTTTCCATCTAACAAGCTAAGTCTGTCCTTTGAACAAGTAAAGACATTCTCATCCTTTCTCCCAAATGAGGAGACATGTGGTCCCAACAGTCACTATGGATCACTAGCTGTATTAATTACTTCTAAAATTCAGAGGAAATTCCATTGAAAATTCTGTTATACACAGACTAAATTGTAAAGTTAATCTCTCTCAAGTTGTACATAGAATAAGTATAGTGAGGAGAAGGAAGAAGAAAATGGCAGCATACGCAAAGGAACACATGAAAGTAAAGAGCAAGAAGAAAATGTAGAAAGCTACTACATTCTTTGATTCCCTATTTGGTCTTGATGCTGCAATTGATATAGATGACTTTTTTTTATTACACATTTTATATTTTCCCTGCTCTCAGCCATAAGCTCTGTGAATTGGGTTAGTTACCTAGTGGTGTGACACAATTCTTCATCCTCAAAGGATCTGAATACTCAAAAACCTTGTCTTTTTATTGGTTGTTGCAATTTAACATTAACCATTAGTATTGGGCATGGAAGTGCCAAGAGGCTCCCCTAGGAAATCTCCTGGGTTCTAGACGTAGTCCTCTTTACATTTGATATGTAGCAACAGCCCCATGTCTCCTTGGTAATTGGTATCAACCACTCTAGTCAGTAGAGTAACCTCATTTTCTATTCATTGGTTGTGAGACGTATGTAGCCCAAATAGCCACATGGAAGTCTTATCTTCCAGTTCAGTGAAACCATTACTGTGTTCCCTGGGGAAAGCATTATTTCTTTTAGAGAATAAGAACTAATACAACTCAAAGTTACAAACATTACATGCAAAAATCTTACTAGTGAGTTACTGAAAATAACAGTGAAGGATCCATTCTCAGGGCCACGTCCTTGATAACTGGAATAATGCTTTCTGGTGATGGGGTAGACAACACCATTACTTATCTCCATTGTAAAGCATACATTGCATCTGATGAGACAGAATGCCGTCTTTTCAGAGTTGTTTTTCAACCGGTGCTATTACAGAATCAATGTGTGTGAGAGTGCTCAGTCGTTCAGTCCCCTTTGGGACCCCATGGACTATGGTCCACCAGGCTCCTCTGTCCCTGGAATTTTTCAGGCAAGAATACTGGAGGGGGTTGCCATTTCCTATCCCAGGGGATCTTACTGACCCAGGGCTCAAACCTGTGTTTCTTGCATCTCCTGTATTGGCAGGTGGATCCTTTATCACTGTGCCACCTGGGAAGCCCGTAGAATCAATAAGCCATTCTAAATTTTATCAGGTCAGCCATTTCTGGATGATAGAGTATGTGGTAAGAAAAATAATCCTGTGGGCATGTGCCCATGGCTGTAATCTTTTGCTCTGAAAATCATTTCTTCCTCAGAAGAAATGCTGTGGGGAATATCTTGCTGAAATTAGGCATTCTGTGAGTTTATGAGGATGACGCTAGCAGAGTACAACAGCAGGTATAAGTGTCTATTCCAGTGAGAACAAATCTCAGCCGTCCCCATCATAGGCGATATCTAATGTAATCCAGTCGTCACCAGGCATCTGGGAAGTCTCTCTGGGGAATGACACCACATCAGGGACTCAGTATGAGTCTGTGTCATTGACAGATTAGGCCCTGAGCAGTAGCATTAGCGAGGTCAAACTTGGTAAGTGCAAATCAGTGCTTTTGAGCTCAGGCATAACTTTCAGACTGCTAGCAAGGCCTGATCATGAAGTCATGAGACCAAAGTGATGAAGCAGGTTGCACTGAGATGGTCCTTCCTCTGCAATCTCTGCAACTTTTGAGAGTAGTTTGAGAAGGATCAGTGTTAGCTCTTCCTTAAGTGTTTGGTAGACTGACTCTATAGCTTTAGAGTCCAGTTCTCTGACCGTACTGGAGATTCTGAGGCAAATCCAATATTAATTAACTTATTCCTTTTCTATTTAATTCAACCAGAGTCAGTTTCTGTTACTCATAAATAAGAACCCTGATTCATATACAATCTCATTCCAGCATTACGCAAGTTAGGAAAAAAGAAGGACATGGTATCAGAAGTGACTGTAAGAAGTCTAACAGTGCTCCTCAGAGGTGTTCTGTAAATACTGGGCATCAATGTTCTTTCTTAATTGAGTTTTAGTGCATAAGATTGTAGCTGTTCTCACTCTAGGCTGGAACTGGAGTTCAAAAGGCAGAGAATAGAACAGCTTTGTGATTTCCTCTGACCCAGCCCTAACACACTTCATCTTCCTGAGTGGTTTTCTTTGCAGGATGATGTTGCCCCCACAAGATGGCATTGTTTCTCTCCTCAGACTCACTTTGTTTTAAATCAGCATGTTTGTATTGAAAGCAGAAGATTAAGCTTCCTTTGATTGGCTGGGTAAGAAACCTGAGACTCTCCCTGGGATTCAGAGGGACTGGATGAGTACACTGAAAAAGAGAGCTAGACTGAGGAACCTGGCTTATTTCAGGGCAAGAGCTGCATCTTCCATGATGAATGGAAGCTTCTGGCTTTGTCTTTGGTGATTCTGTGGCTTCAGCTGGCCAGTGAGTTGGGGCTCTTGGTGATGGGAAGAGGGTGACCAAAGTTCAGAGCCCACAAGACTGAGGGGCAAAATCTCTTTAATTGGGAAAACTGAAAAGTGAAAGTGTTAGTCTCTCAGTCCTGTCTAACTCTTTGTGACCCAACGGACTGTATCCCGCCAGGCTCCTCTGTCTGTGGAACTTTCCAGGCAAGAATACTGGAGTGGGTTGCCATTCCCTGCTCCAGGAGATCTTCCTGACCCAGGGATCAAACCCACATCTCCTGCTTTGGAAGCAGATTCTTTACCACTGTGCCACCAGGAAAGCCTGTTAATTGGGAAATGTACCCTCAAATTATGGAAGGAAATGCAAACACTAGCGAGTGAAAATGCAGTGACTGACTCCTGGCCTCTGTCCTTGTGTTTCTGCCTAGAGGTGAATAGCCAGCAAGGAGAACAGAATCTTCAGACCCTGAGCATCCAGGAGGGTGAAAATGTCACCATGAACTGCAGTTACAAAAGTATTACTTTAACTGCCTTACAGTGGTACAGACAGGATTCAAGGCGAGGCTTTGTTCATTTGATTTTAATGCGTTCAAGTGAGAGACATATAGTGGGAGACTACACTTCACACTTGACAACTCCATCAAAAGCAGTTCCTTGTCCATCACGGCTTCCCAGGCTGAGGACGCGGCTACTTACCTCTGTGCTGCAGACCCACAGTGCTCCGCGGGCACCCGCAGCCCCAGCACAAACCTGCCAGAGCTGTCTCTCAGAAGCTGCAACAGTGTGCAGGGTTGGTGGTTTTGTCTTCCCACAAGGGAGAGTCTGCAAACGGCTAGCAACACGAAAGGGAGCTCCTCTCAAATTCCTGATGTTTTCGGTAGCGTGTCAGACTATAGCAAAAGGCGTGAGGTTTAGAACAGTAAACTGAAATGCCAGATTCAGCTCTGCCCATCCTGGCTGTATCTTTAGCCATATCATCGGTGTAGCAGCCTTCAGTTTCCTCAGTTTAAACAAAGGATTCAGACTGGATGAGCCTAAAGACCCTTCAAGTTCTAATTTAACCAAGTCATCTCTGGAGGATGAAGAAGGACTTCTCAGTATAGAAGGGCTCATCTGTTATATGTGCAGCCCCCTCAAGACCTAGGTGGGGCTTTAAGATGCATGAGATGATTTTAGTATTTCTCTAATTCTTGTATAGGAAACAGTAGATTCATCAGACATTAGAAATAAAAAGGATTTAGAACTGTTTCAATGAAATGTTTCACTTTAAAACTGAGGAGTGAAAACGTTATGTAATAATAAACACGAAAATCTCAGTCTTTGGAGTAAAAGAGACAAAGATGTGCATCTGATTCTGCCGTTTACTATTTGTATGATTTCTAAGCTTCAGTTTCTTCATTAAAGAGATGGGAATTTATCCGAAAGTCAGAATTTTTCCTCTTACAAGTGAGAGATGTATGTTTTCTTCTAACAGCCCCTAAAACATTGTTTTTTGAAAGTGGATGCTTCTGTTTATTATCACATATATAACAGTTTTCCATCCACTGTATTCTTGTTCCTGGTAAGAGTAGTTTTCTTGATACAGTTTTGATGCTACTGAAAATGTGTTTGTGGACAAAGGTCATTTGTATTTATGTGACACTTGGTGGAAAAGGTAGGAGGGAAGGGGAAAGGTTGGTAGGACTGTTGTTCCCACATTCCAGACCTTAAACCACCACCATCACCTATATCAGAATCACCTAGAAAACCTTTGAAGATCTGGGTTATTAGGAGCTTACTCAGTCAGACTGATGCAGTGATGTACTTTTAATGAACAGCATTTATATCAGATATTGGTTCAGCTTCATATCACAAAAAACTCAGGTAATGTTTTTAACAAGCTGGAATTTACTTCCCTCTCATATAAAGAAGCTCTATCACATGTACCATGTGCAGTCCAGGGCTGGTATACCAGCTTCATAGTTTTGTGAGGAAAGAAGGGTCTTCTTTCTGGCTGTTTCTTGTCCTTAAATAGTCGCTTTTGTTTATATACTTTGCCGAAACAGCAAGAAGTCTATCCATTTTATCCACCTTCCAGGAAGAATGTCAAGAGGCAACTGAGCACATGCTGGCCACGTCAACCATTTTCAGAAGCTTCACCCCACAGCTCCTACTTACATTTTACTCACGAGTGTTAGTCCGTGTCTCCACCTTTCTTCCATCAGCAAAGGAGCCTGGGATATCAAGATTTTTTCAGTCTCTGCATGTTTGTCGCTCACAACAAAATTGTTGTTCTCAGTTCAATTCAGTTTAGTCGCTCAGTTGTGTCTGACTCTTTGTGATCCTGTGGACTGCAGCATGCCAGGCCTCCTTGTCCATCACCAATTCCCAAAATTTGCTCAAACTGATGTCCATTGAGTCGGTGATGCCATCCAACCATCTCATCCTCTGTCATCCCCCTCTCCTTCTGCCTTCAATCTTTCCCAGCATCAGGGTCTTTTCCAGTGAATGAGTTCTTCACATCAGGTGGCCAAAGTATTGGAGCTTCAATTTCAAGCATCAACCTTCCAGTGAATATTCAGGACTGAATTCCTTCAGGACTGACTGGTTTGATCTCCTTGCTGTCCAAGAGACTCTCAAGAGTCTTCTCCAACACCACAGTTCAAAAGCATCAGTTCTTCGGTGCTCAGCTTTCTTCATGGTCCAACTCTCACATCATACATGACTACTGGAAAAATCATAGGTTTCACTATATGGACCTTTGTTGGCAAAGTAATGTCTCTGCTTTTTAATATGCTGTCTAGGTTGGGGTATCAGGATCTTTTCAATCTCAGCATGTTGTCACTCACAACAAAATTTTGGTTCTACCATAATTGAAAAAGACACGTGTACCCCAGTTTATTTAAGCACTATTTACAATAGCTAGGACAAGGAAGCAACCTAGACGCCCATTGACAGATGAATGGATAAGGAAGTTGTGGTACATATGCACAATGGAGTATAACTCAACTATAAAAAGGAACACGTCTGAGTCAGTTCTAATGAGGTGGATGAACTTAAAGCCTATTGCACAGGGTGAGGTAAGCCAGAAAGAGAAAGACAAATATCATGTATTAATGCATATATATGGAATCTAGAAAGATGGTGATGATGAAACTATTTGCAGGGCAGCAAAGGAGACACAGACATAAAGAACAGACTTTTGGTCACAGTGAGGAAGGGAGAGGGTGGGAAGACTTGAGAGAGTAGTACTGAAATATATACATTACTATATGTAAAACAGAGAGCCAGTGGGAATTTGCAGCATCACGCAGGGAACTCAAAGCTCTTTTAACAACCTAGAGGGGTGGAGGGGGGAGGGGTGTGGGAGTGAGGTTTAAGAGAGAGGGGACATGTGTACGCCTGTGGCTGATTCATGTTGATGTATGGCAGAAACCATCGGTAGAGTATAAAGTAATTATCCTCCAATAAATAAGTAAAAAAATAAAGTATATAATCAACAAGGACCCACTGTAGTGCACAGGGAAGACTGTTCCATGTTCTGTAATAACCTAAGTGGGAAAAGATTTGAGAAAGAATAGGTCCATGTTTATGTAACTGAATCACTTTACTGTACACTTGAAACTACCATGACACTGTCAATCAGCTATACTCCAACATAAAATAAAAATTTAAAAATTTGTAGTTCTATTAGACATTGTAGAAAATGAACATTCTATAGGCAAATAGTAGTTTCTGCTGTACTCTCTATATGGGGTATATTAAGACTCATGTAGGGTTTTTTTTGTTGTTGTTGGTTTAGTGATATTCATTTTTGAAATACTGTCTCCAGTCTGCTTCCCAGCTCTGTTGACTTTGCTTCCTAAAAGTCCTCTAGAAGATGTCACAATCCCCACAACCCAACTCACCTCCACAATCCTCATTAAAAATCCATCTTAGTCTCTTGTTCAACACTCGACACACCCCATCACTCTTCCATGTAGTCCCTTGTACCATGGTGACAGCGATTTTGCCAGAGTGCAAATTTTAGCCTGTCAGTCACCTGGATCTGCATTTGCTCTGAGGATAAAGAAAAGCTGCCTCTCCAGCTTCATTTCATTGTGTCCTAATCTCTCTGTCTCTGTCTCTCCCTCTGTCTCCAACAATACTGATATTAAGTTTGTCAAAGGCACAATTTTCCTCTTATATAACCCATTCATAGAAATTTTAGGTGATTTTCTTATTTTTTTCTTTTCCTAAAATTCTTTTCCTTGCTTCAAAGGAGTTAAAAACATAGTAAATGCCTACTCATTCTTATATATTTGTCCAAGAGTCAGTAGCTAAGGAAAGCTTAGTGGATATTTATAGAATTACAGATCTCTGCATTTTCAGGTTTGTGATTTATTTTTATTTCTTTCATTATTTGTTTAAGGTCTATTTTCAATCCTACTCTGTGATCTCCTTAATGGCAGTGTCCATAACAGTGTTTTTCATTCTTGAATCAGCATCAGTGTATCTTAGGCATTTATTGTTGTTGTTTAGTTGCTAAGTCGTGTCCAGCTCTTTGTGACCTCATGGACTGTAGCCTGCAAGACTCCTCTCTCCACTGGATTTCCAGGTGAGAATACTAGAGTGGGTTGCCATTTCCTCCTCCAAGGGATCTTCCTGACCCAGGGATTGAATCCACATCTCCTACATTGGCAGGTGGATTCTTTACCACTGAGCTACCCAGGAAGTATCTTTGGTATTAGCATCATTCAATTTCCTTCTTTTCTATCCATTAATGTGTTCTTTATTTTAAGCCTCCTCAAAAAGCTATGATAATATTTAGCGAAAAAAGTAATCTTTAGAGGTTTATGGATAAATTCTTGGAGTATAGATGGGATTGGCAAATGATAGCCACAGGGCAAAGTAGCTTGATACTTATGTTTATGAGTAAAGTTTTGTTGGAAGACAGCCATGCTCATTTATTTATGCATTGACCATGGATGCTATACCAGCATAGTTGTAGCAGAGACTGTATGACTTTAAAACCTAAACTATTTACTATTTGACCCTTTATGGACAAAAAAGTCTGCCAACCTACAGGGTGTAGGAATTACATTAGAATTTTTCAATTTGGATTTTTTTGTTTGATGACAACAAATTAAATAATAAAGGCATATTTCTAATCATCTGTTGGGCCAATTTAGAATACTCCCCGTCTTTCTGAAGATTTTGTGTTATGTCATTTTTTTAAATCTAATTAAAGACAAATGGAATAATGACACTTTACAAAAAAAGCATCATAGATCTTTAAATGGATAAAAGTTTTAAGAATATTTTTTAAACATTTAAAAATTTTGAATGTATCAACATGCAATTCAGCAGAAAAAAGAGTAGCAGTAAATGCACAATATTTTTTTCAGTGCTGATTTTTTGATGCTTTGTTCAATAATAGATTTATATAATGCTGACTTAAATGGATATTTTTGAATAGAAGTAAAAATACTGGAAATCAGTAATCACAGTAATTCAGACAATAGTGTGGAGAAGGCAATGGCAACTCTCTCCAGTGCTCTTGCCTGGACAATCCCATGGACCGAGGAGCCTGGTAGGCTGTGGTCCATGGGGTCGCTAAGTGTCAGACACGACTGAGCGTCTTCACTTTCACTTTTCACTTTCATGCATTAGAGAAGGAAATGGCAACCTACTCCAATGTTCTTGCCTGGAGAATCCCAGGGATAGGGGAGCCTGGTGGGCTGCCGTCTATGGGGTCGCACAGAGTCAGATACAACTGAAGTGACTTAGCAGCAGCAGCAGCAAATATTGCATTAAGCTCCAAATTATCTTAATCAGGGGAATTGTTGAATGACACAATCTATAGCTTTCTTCTAATGAGTTTTCACCACCTCTTTAGTTTCATCAAAATATCACTCCTCACATTAATGTTTTAATATGCATTTTATTAACTTTATATTTTGTATGTATGGGCTTCCCTGATAGATCAGTTGGTAAAGAATCCGCCTGCAATGCAGGAGACCCTGGTTCGATTTCTACATCGGGAAGATCCATTGGAGAAGGGATAGGTTACCACTCCATATTCTAGAGCTTTGCTTGTGGCTCAACTGGTAAAGAAATCCGTCTGCATTGCAGGAGATCTGGGTTTGATCCCTGGGTTGGGAAGATCCCTGGAGAAGGGAAAGGCTATCCACTGCAGTATTGTGGCCTGGAGAACCCCATATAGTTCATGGGGTCATAAAGAATCGGACATGACTAAGAGACTTTCACTTTGGTGATTAAGAACTGTGAACCGAAGACATCTATGCTTAACCTGAGTTTTGTATGTATAAAAGTGCTATAGTATTTTTAAATAGTCAGTATGAGAGTGGTCTCTTACATGAAGAACTGTGCCTTAGTTTGAGAAATACTTAATGCCCCTGTGTTCAGACCCTAGACATGCCGCTGGAAGAAGCTCACCATACCGCGGGCCTGAGAACTATTTCTTGTAGAGACTATATTTCATAAACAGATCATTGTACACCTGGACATGTCCACTCATTCACTTATTCATTTATTTTTCAAATATTTTTAAACCATTTGCCCTGAACTAGTGTTCTGTGTATTTTGAGAAGTTGGCCACTGAGATTAATAAGATTAAGTTCCTGATCTCAGGTGCATCAAACCTAGTTTGAAAAACAACACACAAATGTTACTGGATTGATAGCACTGCCCTGAAAACCCATGTAAGGCAACCTCACACCTGAGTGCAGCCACAAAGTCTTCATGCCTTAAAATGGTTAATGTCAGCAAAGAACAATGTTTTGACTTCTTACCATAATACAACCATACTTTCCATGAAGTAAATCCTAGAAAAAGAAGCAGCTGTGAAATGACTTTGTTATATCTTCTGCTGGGTTCACTTCACTTGCACAAATAATTGCACAGGGACCTAGACAAACAGGGTGATAGACACTGAGCAGACAGTTCTTCCCAGTGAGATCCCTGAATCTCTAATAAAATAAATACACAGGAGCCTGATAAACACCACACACATGCCTTTGAAATGAAGCAAGCCTGGTTAATATTTTAAGCATCTGAACTTGATTTTCTAAAGACTCTACCAAAAAATTACTAGAGCTAATCAATGAATATAGTAAAGTTGTAGGATATAAATTAACACACAGAAATCCCTTGCATTCCTATACACTAACAATGAGAAAACAGAAAGAGAAATTAAGGAAACAATACAATTCACCATTGCAACAAAAAGAATAAAATACTTAGGAATATATCTACCTAAAGAAACAAAAGACCTATACATAGAAAACTATAAAACACTGATGAAAGAACTCAAAGAGGACACAAATAGATGGAGAAATATACCATGTTCATGTTTTGGAAGAATCAATACTGTGAAAATGAGTATACTACCCAAAGCAACCTATAGATTCAATGCAATCCCTATCAAGCTACCAACGGTATTCTTCACGGAATTAGAACAAATAATTTCACAATTTGTATGGAAATACAAAAGCCTTGAATAGCAAAAGCAATCTTCAGAAAGAAGAATGGAACTGGAGGAATCAACCTGTGTGACTTCAGGCTCTATGACAAAGCCACAGTCATCAAAACAGTATGGTACTGGCATTAAGACAGAAATATAGATCAATGGAGCAAAATAGAAAATCCAGAGATAAATCCACATACCTATGGACACATTATCTTCAACAAAGGAGGCAAGAATATACAATGGAAAAGAGACAACCTCTTTAACAAGTGGTGCTGGGAAAACTGGTCAACCACTTGTAAAAGAATGATTTTCTAAAAAAAAAAAAAAAAAAAAACTTAGTTGAATTAAAACAAGAATGTGACAAGTGCTATCATCCAAGTATGGTCCAGGGGCCCCAAAGGAGATCTTTTTCAGGGAGGTTTACCAAACTCCCTGAGGTTTCTCTCTTTTATTGCAGATTATTACTCAGTCTAAGATTCACCTTGGATCTTTGCCCTCTGCATGCTACCCCCTTGCCCCTATCTCTCTCTCTTTCTCTCTTTTCCCCCACATCTCTCCTTTCTTGTCCAGTGGTCCACACATTTCGAAGTTCCATCTCAATCCCACAGTGAGACAGTTTTGGTAAACCCCATCAGTACTGGTGCTTGGAAGCTGCTTCCATGAAGTAAGCTGGGCAGTGTTAGCCCTCATGTCATCTGTCTTCCTTATCTCTGTGCTACCTGATATCCAAGGTCCAAAATTTGTTTCATGTATCTTGTCCAGTTTTCTAGTTGTAAGGTCAACTCTACCTTTAACTGTGAAAAAGAAGTAACGGTAATTTTTTTTTTTGAGTATTTTTACAAATGTGTCATTGTATGATGGCAGGGTATGTAGTAATAACCTTATCATTCAACCACACATTATTTGAGACCTGCTGTAGATAAGGTTTCCTCCATGGCGTGTTGACTGAGTCTTGGGGATGAACAGAGCTAATTCAGGTAAAGAACTCGAGTAGAGCAGGGATCACTTTCCATTCAGGAGGATCCTTCTCTGATTCATGGGTATCTTGGAGACACATTGAAGGAAGAAATCTCTGACTATTCCATCTAGAAATTGTAACCAGAGTTTCTTGCGAAGCTACAGATACCTGTACCATGCAAAAAGTCATGGAAGTAATGATAGTTTGCCTAAGCATGCTTATGTTTAGGACTTTCTTCTTAGGGTCCTGTCCCATTCTCCTGTATGTACCCCACAATCTGTTATCAGGAGAAATAGGACAGACTCGACTGTGGTGCAATTCTCACGATCACCACCAGAGGGCGGGGCTTCCTTCAGATGCCGTTCCTCCTGTTCAGGAGCCAGTTTGACTTGCCTACTTTGTAGCCACAAGACAGAATACTGCTATGGTGCAGAAAGGGGCTCTCCGTTTCTGAGTGAGGAGGTTCTGGAACATCCAGATGGAGACTAGATTCGTTAGACTGGCGTATTCCAGGGAACAAGGACCGTTTTCTTTTGCCAGCATGCATTCTGCCACTCACTCAGTTCTTCTGATCATCTTAATATTCAGTAAGTAACATTTTATCCAAAATGTTAATGATTTTTCATTTTCCTATGAATATAGGTAAGTTTTATTTTTCTTCTCTGGCTGAAAACTCCTCTCCTGTGCATTTCTACGATAACAAAGTGATTTTCTTGTAGGAGGGACCAATGGTGACTCAGTGAACCAGACAGAAGGCCCAGTGACTGTCTCAGAGGGGGCTCTCATGACCCTGAACTGCACTTACCAGACCACATATTCGGATCACTATCTTTTCTGGTATGTCCAGCATCACAACAAAGCTCCTCAACTCCTCCTGAAGAGCTTAACAGCAGACAAGAAGGTAGAGCATGAAGGTTTTCAGGCCACTCTTGTGAAGAAGGACAGCTCCTTCCACCTGCAGAAACGGGCAGTGCAAGCATCAGACTCGGCTGTGTACTACTGTGCTCTGAGGGACACAGTGATGGAGGGCTGCAGGGGGAGCTGAGCACAAACCCAGATGCAGATGGGGCTCTGGCTGTGGGCAGACCCAGAAGGGGGTGTTGTTTCTCTCTCAGAGGTGCTGTCAAAGCACTTCCAGCTCTGATACTCCGAGCCAAGGACCTTGGAATTCTTGGATTGCCCGACAGAGGAATCTGGGACAGGACAGTGTAAAGTGGAACCTAAGCGCTTTTCTCCAGAAATGCCTGTTTTCAGCCCATCCACGTGCCCCCAGATGGCATAGAATCCCTTGAAGTGACATTAACTCCTCAACAACAATTCAGATTATATATGCTGAAACATTTCACAATGTGTTAATAAAAATTCCAGGGCTCATTGTTGATGGATGACTGTGTGATCTAGAAGCTAGTCTCTGGTTTTTAAAATTCAGGCCAAGATTGTGTATCCTGCTCAGTTTCACCTGCAGACATTTCATCTTCAGTGACCGGAGCTTTATTCTCTCTTTCCTTGACTTTTCCATCCCTGCTGGTTGCTCCAGAAATGCTGCTACCTAAGTAAGTTCCAAGAGGAGAGTTTCTGACAAGGTATTCCTTCTGTCAAGGGCCCTGTGGATCACAGCAGCCCATTCTGTAAATATTGCAGATGTTGTGTGTATTGTTTGTATTCATACTGGGTGCAGGATATTCTCTTTGCTAATAACCTCATCTCAGGGAAATGAATGCCAAAGCATGTTCAAATTACCATACAGTTGCACTCATTTCACATGCTAGTAAGATTATGCTCAAAATCCTTCAAGCTATGCTTCAGCAGTACATGAACCAAGAATTTCAGATGTAGAGCTGGGTTTAGAAAAGGCAGAGGAACCAGAGCAGATCCAATATCTGCTAGATCACAGAAAAAGCAAGGGAATTAAAAAAAAAAAAATCTACTTGTGCTTCATTGACCACGCTAAAGCCTTTGACTGTGTGGATCATGACAAATTGTGGAAAGTTCTTAAAGAGATGGGGATACCCAAGAAACCTGTATGCAGGACAAGAAACAACAGTTAGTACTACACATGGAACAATGGACTGGTTCAAAATTGGGAACGGAGTACATCAAGGCTATATATTGTCACCCTGCTTATTTAACTTATATGTAGAGTACATCAGGTGAAATGCAGGGCTGGATGACTCAAAAGCTGGAATCAAGCTTGCCAGGAGAAATATCAACAACCTCAGATATGCAGATAACACCACTCTGATGGAAGAAAGTGAAAAGAAACTAAAGAACATCTTGATGCAGTGAAAGAGGAGAGTGAAAAAGCTGGATTAAAACTCAACATTAAAAAAAAAAAAACTAAGATTACTGCATCTAGTTCCATCATTTTATGGCAAATAGATGGGGAAAATGTGGAAACAGTGACAGATTTAATTTTATTGGGCTTCAAAATCACTGCAAATGGTGACTGCAGCCATGAAATTAAAAGATGCTTGCTGCTTGGAAGAAAAGCTATGACCAACCTAGACAGCATGTTAAAAAGCAGAGACATTACTTTACCGGCAAAGGTCCATATAGTCAGAGCTATGGTTTTCCCAGTAATCATGAATGGATGTGAGAGTTGGACCCTAAATAAGGCTGAGTGCCAAAGAATTGATGCTTTCTAGCTGTGGTGTTGGAGAAGACTCTTGAGAGTCCCTTGGACTGCAAGGAAATCAAACCAGTCCATCCTAAAGGATATCAACCATGAATATTCATTGGAAGGACTGATGCTGAAGCTGCAGTTCCAATATTTTGGCCACCTGATGTGAAGAACCAATTCACTAGAGGAGACCCTGATGCTGGGAAAGATTGAGGGCAAGAGGATAAGGAGGTGACAGAGGATAATATGGTTGGATGGCATTACTGACTCAATGGACGTGAGTTTAGCAAACTCTGGGAGATAGTGAAGGACAGGGAAGGACACACACCTGCAATATTTACAGAGTGAGCTGCTCTGATCCACAGGGCCCTTCAGAAGGAATATCTTGTCCGGAAGCTCTCCTCTTGGAACTTACTTAGGCAGCAGCATTTCGGGAGCAACCAGAAGGGATGGAAAAGTCAAGAAAAGAGAGAATAAAGCTCCTGGCATGCTGCAGTTCATGGGGTCGTAGAGTCAGACATGACCTAGGGATTGAATGGCAACAAAAACAGGGAAAATTAACTCATCACGTGAGGCTGTCACGGCTAACGCCATGACAGGCAGCCTAGATTAGGAGTAGGCCTGGTTTCCCGGGGTAACATAATTATCAGGCCTCCTGGAGCCAGCCAATCAACATATGCCTAGCAAGAAAAAAGGGAACCTATCAGGGGAAAGCTGAAAGCCCCACGTTGGGCCAACAAAAATTACCTTGCAACTGTGTAACCAGTCCGCTTGAGCCAACTACCTACTGTGTAACCAATCCACTTGCGCCAACTACCTGCTGCTTTTTTTGACCTAATAAATACCCAAGAGAACTGGGGCTCGGGGCCTTTCGTCCTCACACACTTGGTGAGGGCAGGAGGCCCTGGCTCAAGTCAGTAATAAATTCCCCTATTGCAAGTTGCATTGTTTCAAGGAGTCTTCTTTCCCGACCGGGGACTCGGACTACGGGCAGAACAATCAATCAGTCATATTTCGACACATGGAAAGAGTGTTTATGCACTCTTACAATAAGCTATCTTGGCAGCAGAGTGAAGAAACTAGGAGAAAGTGTCACCCATTGCTCAAGAAACTAGGAGAAAGTATCACCCACTCCCAAAGCAGGAACATCTCCACGCTCCTCTGCTCATGAGCAGGAATGTGGAGCCACTTGGTCACTGCTCTGCATCTCTGATACAATCATGCCCATTGCACAGAGAGTCCCCTCATCTTTTCAGGCTGAACTCCTGTCTGCAACTTCGAGGACCAGACTTTCTGGAAGGACAGTGGAGGGCACACAGGTGGGAAGAGATGGATGTTTTACTGCTGGGCAGTCTGTGAGACGTGGCCAGAATATTAAATCATTGTCATTTCATAATTTATAGGCGTGCGTAGTTTGCTAAGTTTTGTCTGACTCTTTGCCACCCTGTGGACTATATAGCCCAACAAGCTCCTCTGTCCACGGAATTTTCCAGGCAAGAATACTGGAGTGGGTTGCTATTTCCTTCTCCTGGGGATCTTTCTCACCCAGGGATCGAACTCTCATCCCCTTAATTGGCAGGCAGATTCTTTATCACTTAGCACCTGGGAAGCTCAATTTATAGACACAACTACTTAAATGCAGAGTTTAATAGTTATAGTAGTTTTATGGTCTTGACAGATGTAGTTACCGTCGTCACTTAGGGTGGGTCTGGACACCCACCTGAAGGTAAGCACTGCCTTCCTCCCTGACATCCTAGAGTCCTGCACACTGGGGGCTGGCCACCTGTGCCCTGGGGGTTCAGCATCTTAATAAACAGGCCTAGAAATGGAGAGGGAGATGAAAGAACAAAAATAAATCTTAACGGTGGGAAAATAAAAGTATTCTAGCAGGTTTTATTTCCCTGGTAGTAACTGCTTCAGTTCTCTGCTTTCGGTCTCAGCCCTCATTTCATGTACTGCGGTCCAGGCTAGTGGGAGTACAGACAGGGCATAGGATTTTTTTTTTTTTTTTTTTGCTCACCTGCTCCTCAATCAACTGAAAGCAATTTGAGGTAGGAAATGTGTCTCATTTTTGTTTCCACATTGTAGACAACCCTGTAAATTTCCAGAATGAATGTTGGAGGGATTCCTGAAAATGCACAAGAGTTCAAGAGAATCTAGGTGATCTGCTGAGCCAGAGAGTCCTGCCAGCATGATAACTTCAACTCAAGATTCTCATTTTAGGGAGAGCGTTGGTTCAGTGACTGGGACTCTGCACTCACATTGCAGGAGGCCAGGTTTGATCCCTGGTCAGGGAACTAGATCCCACAAGCCTAAACTAAGACCTGGTACAGACAAAAGAACAAAACAAGCACAAAGGACAGCTCAGCATCAGATGTGCATTAAAAATGATCCCAGTTTTGGGAAGAACTAACAAAGTTCATTTTAACTGGGGAGAAAATCTCAGTAGTTAAAAAAGGCACATTTGAAGAAGACTGTTCTTGAGTTCAGCTGACTTAGTCACAGCCGTTGTTACTGGATTGACAACATTGAGAGCCCGTTTAAGGCACCCTCACAGCTGTCTGCAGCCACAACGTCCCCAAGCCTTAAAATGGTTTATGTCACCAAAGAACAATGTTCTGACTTCTTACCATATTATAGTTAGACTTTGCATGAAGTAAACCCAATCCTAGAGGAAAGAACAAGCTATGAAATGACCCCATTAAATCTTCTGCTGGGTTCACTTCACTAGCACAAATAATTTCACAGGGAACTAGACAAACAGGCTGACAGACAGTGAGCAAACAGTTCTTTCCATTGAGATTCCTGAATCCCTAATAAACAAACAGAAGACAGATAAATACCACACACATGGCTCTGGAATGAAGAGTGTCTGGCTAATATGTTCAGCATCTAAACTTGACATTCTAAAAAACAATACTTAGTTGAATTAAAGCAAGAATGTGACAAGAGGTAAAAAGATGTTTCAAGAACCAGGTTACCTAAGTAAGGTCACCTGTGCCTCAAGAGGAAGGTGTAAGGTTGCTGTCACCCAGGATGGTCCAACTTCCCCCCACTCTCCCACCCAACCCCTGCCTTGTGCTTATTTCTCTCTTTCTCTCTTTTTTGTCAACATTCCTCCTCTCTGGTACAGAGGTCCACAAGTTTTAGGTTTTTCAGGATCTCCGTTCTCCTATTTAGTCTCAATCCCACTGTGAGACAGCTGCACTATTCTTGGTAAATCCCTTATGCACTGGTGCCTAGAAGCTGCCTCCATGAAGTAAGCTGCCCAATGTTAGTGCTCATCTCACCTGTTTTCCTTATCTCTGTGCTACCTGATGTTCAAGGTCCAAAAATAGTTTTCTAGTTGGAAGACCAACTCTACCATTATCAGTGAAGAAGAAGTCACATATTTTATTTTTACTGTGTTTTACAAATCTGTCATTCCTAGATAAATCAGGATAATAACCTTATCATTTAACTACACATTATTTGACCCCTGCCTTAGATAACATTTTCTCCACGGCATTTTGACAGAGTCAACATGAATATAACTACTTCAGAGGAATGACTTGGGGAGAGGAAGAAGCACTTTCCATACAGAGGGATCCTTCTCTGACCCCCGGGAATCCGAGACATACGTGAGGAAGAAACCTCTGACTATTCCATCTAGAAATTGTAACTGGAGTTTCTTGTGAAGCTAGAGATACCCGTACCATGCAAAAAATTATGGAAGTAATAATAGAATACTTCCTTAAGCACGCTTATGTTTAGGACTCTCTTCTTAGGGTCCTGTCCCATTCTCCTGTATCTAATCCCACAAGCTGTTATAAGGAGGAATAGGTCAGACCTGACTGTGGTGCAATTCTCACGATCACCACCAGAGGGCGGGGCTTCCTTCAGATGCGGTTCGTCGTGTTCAGGAGCCTGTTTCACTTGCCTACTTTGCAGCCACAAGATAGAATATTGCTGCTGTGCAGAAAGGGGCTCTCATTTCTCAGTGAGGAGCTTCTGTAACATCCAGATGGAGACTAGATTCGTTAGACTGGTTTATTCCAGGGAGTAAGGACTGTTTTCCTTTGCAAAGATGCATTCTGCCACTCACTCAGTTCTTCTGATCATCTTAATATTCAGTAAGTAGCATTTTATTCTAGACGTTAATGATTTTTCACTTTCCTATAACTGTAGTTAAGTTTTGTTTTTCTTCTCTGACTGAAAACTCCTCTCCTGTGCATTTCTATCATAACAAAGTGATTTTCTTGTAGGAGGGACCAATGGTGACTCAGTGAACCAGACAGAAGGCCCAGTGACTGTCTCAGAGGGGGCTCTCATGACCCTGAACTGCACTTACCAGACTGCTGATTTTACTCCCTATCTTTTCTGGTATGTCCAGCATCTCAACAAAGCTCCTCAACTCCTCCTGAAGGGCTTCACAGCAGACAAGAAGGTAGAGCATGAAGGTTTTCAGGCCACTCTTGTGAAGAGGGACAGCTCCTTCCACCTGCAGAAACAGGCAGTGCAAGCATCAGACTCGGCTGTGTACTACTGTGCTCTGAGGGACACAGTGATGGAGGGCTGCAGGGGGAGCTGAGCACAAACCCAGATGCAGATGGGGCTCAGGCTGTGGGCAGACCCGGAAGGGGGTGTTGTTTCTCTCTCCAGTGTGCTATGCTAGAGGTCTTGTCAAAGCTCTTCCAGGTCTGCTCCTCAGAGCCAATTGGACCTAGGAATTCTTGGGTTGACCTACAGAGAGGAATCTGGGGCAGGACAGTGTAAAGTGGAACCTAAGCGCTTTTCTCCAGAAATGCCTGTTTTCAGCCCATCCACATGCCCCCAGATGGCATAGAATACCTTAAAGTGATATTAACTCTTCAATGACAATTCAGAAATATGCTGAAATATTTTACAATGTGTTAATGAAAATTCCAAGGCACATTGTTATTGTTAATGGATGACTGTGCAACCTGGAAGCTAGTCTCTGGTTTTTAAAATTCAGGCCAAAATTGTGTATCCTGCTGATTTCACCTGCAGACACTCCATCTTCAGTGACGGGAGCTTTATTTTCTCTTTCCTTAGCTCTTGCATCCCTTCTGGTTGCTCCAGCAATGCTGCTGCCTAAGTAAGTTCCAGGAGGAGAACTTCCTGAAAAGATATTCCTTCTGTTAAGGGCCCTGTGGATCAGAGCAGCCCTCTCTGTAAATATTGCAGGTGCAGTGTGTACTGTTTGTATTCAAGCTGGGTACAGTGTATTCTCTTTGCTAATAACCTCATCTCATGGAAATGAATGCCAAAGAATGTTCAAGTTACCATACAATTGCACTCATTTTACATGTTAGCAAGATTATGCTCAAAATCCTTCAAGCTATGCTTCAGCAGTACATGAACCAAGAACTTCAGATGTATAAGCTGAGTTTAGAAAAGGCAGAGGAACCAGAGATCAAATTACCAACAGCCACTGGATCACAGGAAAAAGCAAGGGAATTATAAAACGTCTACTTCTGCTTCATTGACTACGCTAAATCCTTTGACTGTGTGGATCACAACAAGCTGTGGAAATTTCTAAAGAGATGGGAATACCCAAGAAACCTGTATGCAGGACAAGAAGCAACAGTTAGTACTGCACGTGGAACAATGGACTGGTTCAAATTTGGAAAAGGAGTAGGTCAAGCCTATATATTGTCACCCTGCTTATTTAACTTATATGTGGAGTACATTAGGTGAAATGCAGGGCTGGATAACTTACAAGCTGGAATCCAAATTGCCAGGAGAAATATCAACAACTTCAGGTATGGAGATGATACCACTCTAATGGCAGAAAGCAGAGAGAAGCTAAAGAGCCTCTTGATGAGGGTAAAAGAGGAGAGTGAAAAAGCTGGAGTAAAACTCAGCATTCAAAAATGTGAGATTATGGCATCTGGTCCCATCACTACATGGCCAATAGATGTGGAAAAAGGGGGAACAATGACAGATTTTATTTTCTTGGGCTCCAAAGTCACTGCAGATGGTGACTGCATTCATAAAATTAAAAGACTCTTGATCCTTGGAAGAAAAGATATGACAAACCTAGACAGTGTATTAAAAAGCAGAGACATTACTTTGCCGACAAAGGTCCCTATAGTCAGAGCTATGGTTTACCCGGTAATCATGTATGAATGTGAAAGTTGGACCATAAAGAAGGCTGAGCGCTGAAGAACTGATGCTTTTGAACTGTGGTTTTGGAGAAGATTCTTGAGAGTCTCTTGGACTGCAAGGTGATCAAAGCAGTCAATCCTAAAGGATATCAATCCTGAACATTCATTGGAAGGACTGATGCTGAAGCTAAAGTTCCAATATTTGGGCACCTGATGTGAAGAACCGATTCACTGGAGAAGACCCTGATGCTGGGAAAGATTGAGGGCAAGAGGATAAGGAGGTGACAGAGGATAAGATGGTTGGATGGCATCACTGACTCAATGGACAGGAGTTTGAGCAAATTCTGGGAGCACGTGAAGGACAGGGAAGCCTGATGTGCTGCAGTTCCTGGGGTCGTAAAGTGTCAGACATGACCTAGGGACTGAACAACAGCAAAAGCAGGGAAATTAATTCATCAGTCACTCATATTTCAGACACGTGGGCGAAGTCTTTATGTTCTCTTACAATAGGCTGTCTTGACAGAGGAGTGGGCTTTTCACCTGCTCAGGAGACTAGGAGAAATTACCACCCACTCAGCGAGCAGGAGCATCTCCACACTCCTCTGCTCGTGAGCGGAATGCGGAGCCACTGTGGTCCCTGCTCTGTGTCCCTGCTACAATCGAGCCCATTGCACAGAGTCCCCTCATCTTCTCAGGCTGAACTCCTGTCTGCAACTTCCGGGAGCAGACTTTCTGGAAGGACAGTGGTGGGCACAGCAGGTGGGCAGAGATGGAGGTTTTACTGCTGGGCAGTCTGTGAGGTGTGGCCAGGACACTGAATCCTTGTCATTTCATAATTTACAGGCCTGTGTGTATTGTGTCTGGTGCTCAGTTGCTAAGTGGCATCCGACTCTCTGCCATCCTGTGGACTGTAGCCTGCCAGGCTCCCCTGTCTGTGGAATTTTCCAGGCAAGAATACTGGAGTGGGTTGCTGTCTTCTCCTCCAGGGGATCTTCCTGACCCAGGGATCGAACTCTCATCTCCTCAACTGGCAGGCAGATTCTTTACTGCTGAGCTACTGGGGAAACCCAATTTATAGACACAACTACTCAAATGCATAGTTTAATAGTTATAGTAGTTTTATGGTCTTGGCAGATGTAGTCATCATCGTCACTTAGGGTGGGTCTGGACACCCGCCTGAAGGTAAGCACTGCCTTCCTCCCTAACATCCCAGAGTCCTGCACACTGGGGGCTGGCCACCTGTGCCCTGGGGGTTCAACATCTTAATAAAGAGGCCTAGAAATGGAGAGGGAGATGAAAGAACAAAAATAAATCTTAACGGTGGGGAAAAAAGTATTCTAGCAGGTTTTATTTCCCTGGTGGTAACTGCATCAGCTCTCTACTGCCAGTCTGATCCCTCATTTCATGTACTGGGGTCAAGGCTAGTGGGAGTACAGACAGGGCATGGGATTGTTTTTTTTTTTTTTTGCTTACCTGCTTCTCAATCAACTGAAAGCAATTTGAGATAGGAATTTTACCTGATTTTGGTTTCCACATTGCAGACAACCCTGTAAATTTCCAGAATGAATGCTGGAAGCTAGGGATTCCTGAAAATGCACAAGAGTTTAAGACAATCTAGGTGATCTGCTGAGCCAGAGAGTCCTGCCAACATGATAACTTCAACTCAAGATTCTAATTTTAGGTGGAGGGTTGGTTCGGTGAATAAGACTCTGCACTCACATTGCTGGAGGCCCAGGTT
>NC_057391.1:21485655-21642034 GCF_019320065.1 Cervus canadensis
TTTTTAAAATTCAGGCCAAGATTGTGTATCCTGCTGAGTTTCACCTGCAGACACTCCATCTTTAGTGACTGGAGCTTTATTCACTCTTTTCTTGACTTTTCCATCCCTGCTGGTTGCTCCAGAAATGCTGCTACCTAAGTAAGTTTCAGGAGGAGAACTTCCTGAAAAGATAATCCTTCTGTTGATGGAACTGTAGATCAGAGCAGCCCACTCTGTAAATATTGCAGGTGTTGTGTGTATTGTTTGTGTTCAAACTGGGTACAGGATATTCTCTTTGCTAATAACCTCATCTCAGGGAAATGAATGCCAAAGAAAGGTCAACTTACCATACAATTGCACTCATTTCACATGCTAGCAAGCTTATGCTCAAAATCCTTCAAGCTATGCTTCAGCAGAATGTGAACCAAGAACTTCAGATGTACAAGCTGAGTTTAGAAAAGGCAGAGGAACCAGAGATCAAATTACCAACAGCCACCGGATCTCAGAAAAAAAGCAGGGAATTAAAAAAAAAGTCTACTTCTGCTTCATTGACTATGCTAAATCCTTTGACTGTGTGGATCACGACAAACTGTGGAAAATTCTTAAAGAGATGGGAATACCCAAGAAACCTGTATGCAGGACAAGAAGCAACAGTTAGGCCCTCACATGCAACAATGGACTTGTTCAACTTTGGAAAAGGAATACGTCAAGGCTATATATTGTCACCCTGCTTATTTAACTTATATGCAGAGTACAGCATGCCAAATGCTGGGCTGGATGATTCACAAGCTGGAATCAAGATTGCCAGGAGAAATATCAACAACCTCATTTAAGCAGATGATACCAGTCTAATGGCAGAAGAAGAGAAGCTAAAGAGCCTCTTGATGAGGGTAAAAGAGGAGAGTGAAAAAACTGGAATAAAACTCAACATTGAAAAAACTGAGATTATGACATCTGGTCCCATCACTTTATGGCGAATACATGGGGAAAAAGTGGAAACAATGACAGATTTTATTTTCTTGGTTTCCAAAGTCACTGCAGATGGTGACTGCATTCATAAAATTAAAAGACTCTCGATCCTTGGAAGAAAAGATATGACGAACCTAGACAGTGTATTAAAAAGCAGAGATATTACTTTGCCGACAAAGGTCCCTATAGTCAGAGCTATGGTTTACCCAGTAATCATGTATGAATGTGAAAGTTGGACCATAGAGAAGGCTGAGCACTGAAGAACTGATGCTTTTGAACTGTAGTTTTGGAGAAGATTCTTGAGAGTCTCCTGGACTGCAAGGTGGTCAACGCAGTCTATCCTAAAGAATATCAACCCTGAACGTTCCTTCCTGAACTGATGCTGAAGCTATAAGTTCCAATATTTTGGCCACCTTATGTGAAGAACCGATTCACTGGAGAAGACCCTGATGCTGGGAAAGTTTGAGGGCAAGAGGAGAAGGAGGTGACAGAGGATAAGATGGTTGGATGGCATCACTGACTCAATGGACAGGAGTTTGAGCAAATTCTGGAAGCTCGTGAAGGACAGGGAAGCCTGACGTGCTGCAGTTCCTGGGGTCGTAAAGAGTCAGACATGGCCTAGGGACTGAACAACAGCAAAAGCAGGGAAATTAATTCATCAGCCAGCCATATTTCAGGTGGGGGACGTCTTTATGTTCTCTTACAATAGGCTATTTTGACAGTGGAGTGGGCTTTTCACCTGCTCAGGAGACTAGGAGAAATTACCACCCACTCAGCGAGCAGGAGCATCTCCACACTCCTCTGCTCATGAGTGGAATGCAGAGCCACTCTGGTCCCCGCTCTGTGTCCCTGCTACAGTCGTGCCCATTGCACAGAGTCCCCTCATCTTCTCAGGCTGATCTCCTGTCTGCAACTTCCGGGAGCAGACTTTCTGGAAGGACAGTGGTGGGCACAGCAGGTGGGCAGAGATGGAGGTTTTACTGCTGGGCAGCCTGTGAGGTGTGGCCAGGACACTGAATCCTTGTCATTTCATAATTTACAGGCCTGTGTGTATTGTGTCTGGTGCTCAGTTGCTAAGTGGCATCCGACTCTTTGCCATCCTGTGGACTGTAGCTGCCAGGCTCCCCTGTCCGTGGAATTTTCCAGGCAAGAACACTGGAGTGGGTTGCTATTTTCTCCTCCAGGGGATCTTCCTGACCCAGGGATTGAACTCTCATCTCCTCAATTGGCAGGCAGATCCTTTACTGCTGAGCTACTGGGGAAACCCAATTTACAGACACAACTACTCAAATGCAGAGTTTAATAGTTATAGTAGTTTTATGGTCTTGGCAGATGTAGTCACCATCGTCACTTAGGGTGGGTCTGGACACTCACCTGAAAGTGAGCACTGCCTTCCTCCCTGACATCCTAGAGTCCTGCTCACTGGGGGCTGGCCGCCTGTGCCCTGGGGGCTCAACATCTTAATAAAGAGGCCTAGAAATGGAGAGGGAGATGAAAGAACAAAAATAAATCTTAACGGTGGGGAAAAAAGTATTCTACCAGGTTTTATTTCCCTGGTGATAACTGCATCAGCTCTCTACTTCCAGTCTGATCCCTCATTTCATGTATTGGGGTCCAGGCTAGTGAGAGTACAGACAAGGCATAGAATTTTTTTTTTTTTTTTTTTGCTTATGGGCTTCTCAATCAACTGAAAGCAATTTGAGATAGGAAATGTGTCTCATTTTGGTTTCCACATTGCAGACAGCCCTGTAAATTTCCAGAATGAATGCTGGAAGCTAGGGATTCCTGAAAATGCACAAGAGTTTAAGACAATCTAGGTGATCTGCTGAGCCAGAGAGTCCTGCCAGCATGATAACTTCAACTCAAGATTCTCATTTTAGGGGGAGGGTTGGTTCGGTGAGTAGGACTCTGCACTCACATTGCTGGAGGCCCAGGTTCGATCCCTGGTCAGGGAACTGGATCCCACAAGCCTAAACTAAGACCTGGCCCAGACAAAACACAAACAAAAAGAACAGTTCAGCAAACAGCTGTGCATTAAAAATGATCCCAGTTTTGGTAAGAACTAACAAAGTTCATTTTAACTGGTGAGAAAATCTCTGTAGAGGTTTGAAGAAGACTGCTCTTGAGTTCCGGAGAAGCAATGGCTCCCCACTCCAGTGCTCTTGCCTGGAAAATCCTATGGACAGAGGAGCCTGGTGGGCTGCAGTCCATGGGGTCGCTAAGAGTCGGACACGACTTAGCGACTTCACTTTCATGCATTGGAGAAGGAAATGGCAACCCACTCCAGTGTTCCTGCCTGGAGAATCCCAGGGACTGGGGAGCCTGCTGGGCTGCCATCTATGGGGTCACATAGAGTCGGATACGACTGCAACGACTTAGCAGCAGCAGCAGTTCTTAAGTTCAACTGACTTAGTCACAACCATTGTTACTGGATTGACAGCACTGCCCTGAGAGCCTGTGTAAGGCGACCTCACAGCTGTCTGCAGCCACAGTGTTTCCATGCCTTAACATGGTTTATGTCAGCAAAGAACAATGTTTTGACTTCTTACCATGATATAGTCGGACTTTGCATAAGATAAACCCTATCCTAGAGGAAAGAACAGCTATGAAATGACCCCATTAAATCTTTTGCTGGGTTCACTTCACTAGCACAAATAATTTCACAGGGAACTAGACAAACAGGCTGACAGACACTGAGCAAACAGTTCTTTCCATTGAGATTCCTGAAACCCTCATAAATAAACAGAAGACAGATAAATAGCACACACACGCCTCTGTCATGAAGAGTGCCTGGCTAATATATTAAGCATCTAAACTTGACATTCTAAAAAAAAAATACTTAGTTGAATTAAAGCAAGAATGTGACAAGAGGTTAAAAGATGTTCCAAGAACCAGGTTTCCTAAGTAAGGTCACCCGTCCCTCATGAGGCTAAAGGTGTAGGTGGCTGTCCTCCAAGTAGGGTCCAGGCCCCAAAGGAGGCCCCTTCAGGGAGATTTACAAGACTCATTGAGTCTTCTTTGTTTAGTTACAGATCAGAACTCAGTCCAAGGTTCACAGTGATCCTCCCCCCACCTCTTTGCCCTCATCTCTCTCCCTCTCTCTCTTTTGCCCACGTCCTTCCTCTCTGGTACACTGGTCCACAAATTTCTAGGTTCCTCAGGATCCCCAAAATATTTTTCCATCTCAGAGTGAGACAGTTGGGCCATTTTTGTTAAATCCCTCATGCACCGGGGCCTAGAAGCTGCCTCCGTGAAGAAGGCTGGGCAACGTCCTGGCTCATCTCATCTGTTTTCCTTACCTCTGTGCTACCTGATGTCCAAGATCCACAACTTGTCTCATACATTTTGTCCAGTTTTCTAGTTGGAAGGTCGACTCTACCTTTATCAGTAAAAAGAAGTAACAGCAATTTATTTTTTAATTTTACAAATATCACATTTTATGATGGACAGGGGTAATAACCTGCTCATTCAACCACACATTAGATGAGATCTGCCTTAAATGATCAGGTGGCTCAGATGTGTAAAGAATCCACCTGCAATGCAGGAGATGCAGGAGACTCTGGCTCAATCCCTGTGTTGGGAAGATCCCCTGGAGGAGGGCATGGCAAGCCACTCTAGTATTCGTGCCTGGAAAATCCCATGGACAGAGGAGCCTGGCAGGCTGTAGTCTCTAGGGCCACAAAGAGTCAGACATGACTGAGTGACTGAGCCCAGCACAGGGCACAGGGATCGTTCATTCATCTGATCATTCAGCCACACATTGTTTGAGACCTGGCTTAGATAATGTTTCCAACATTATGTAACATTCCAACATTCCAGCAGCATGTTGGCTGTGTCTTGGAGATGAACAGAGCTAATACAGGTGAAGGTCTTGGGGAGAGGAGGGAGCACTTTCCATGCTGAGGGGTCCTTTGCTGACCCATGGGAATTATGGAGACATATGTAAAGAAGAACCCTCTGACTATTCCTCCTAAAAATTGTTAACTGGCATTCTTTGCAAAGCTAGTGATATCATACCACACAGAAAATAATGGATGTAATAATGGAACGTTTCCCAAAGCATGTTTGTGTTTAGGGCTCTCCTCTTAGAGTCCTGTCCCATTCTCCTGTGTGTACCCCACAAAGTCTCATCAGGAGGACTAGGTCAGGAGTAGGTCAGGATGAGGAGAGTGAAAAAGCTGGCTTTAAACTAAGCATTCAAAAACTAAGATCACGGCATCCAGGCCCATCACGTCATGGCAAATAGATGGGGAAACAATGGAAACAGTGACAGACTTTATTTTCTAGGGCTCCAAAATCACTGGCAATGGTGACTGCTGACATGAAATTAAAAGACACTTGCTCCTTGGAAGAAAAGCTATGACCAACATAGACAGCATATTAAAAAGCAGAGACATTACTTTGCTGACAAAGGTCCATATAGTCAAACCTATGGTTTTTCCTGTAGTCATGTATGGATGTGAGAGTTGGACCAAAAAGAAAGCTGAGAGCTGAAGAATTGATGCTTTTGAGCTACGGTGTTCAAAAGAGAATCCCTTGGCTCTTGAGAGCCCCTTGGACTGCAAGGGGATCAAACCAGTCAGTCCTAAAAGAAATCAGTTCTGAATATTCACTGGAAGGACTGATGTTGAAGTTGACGCTCCAATACTTTGGCCACCTGATGGGAAGAGCCGACTAATTGGAAAAAACCCTGATGCTGGGAAAGATTGAAGGCAGGAGGAGAAGGGGATGACAGAAGATGAGATGGTTGGATGGCATCACTGACCCAATGGACATGGGTTTGAGCAAGCTCCAGGAGCTGGTGTTGGACAGGGAAGCCTGGCCTGCTGCTGTCCATGGGGTCTCAAAGAGTTGGACATGACTGAGCTACTGAACTGAACTGAGGTCAGATATGACTGTGGTGTAATCTTTAAGGTCACCACCAGAGGGTGGGGCTTCCTTCAAATGTGATTCCTTTTTGTATTCAGGAGCTGGTTTGACTTGCCTCCTCTGTAGCCACAAGACAGGTGACGGCTGCTGTGCAGAAAGGGGCTCCCATTTTCTGAGTGAGAAACTTCTGTAACATCCAGCTGAAGACTACCTTTGATAGATTTGATGTTTCTAGGGAACAAGGACTGTCGCCAGAATGTTTTCTGCCCCTCACTCAGTTCTGGTCATCTTCTTAATACTTGGTAAGTAGCATTTTATCCTAAAATATTTTCTCATTTTCCTATGATAACAGGTAAATTTTATTTTTCTTCTCTGGCTGAAAACTCTCCTCCTGTACATTTCTACTATAACAAAGTGATTCTCTTGTAGGAGGGACCGATGGTGACTCAGTGAACCAGACAGAAGGCCCAGTGAGTGCCTTAGAGGGGGCTCTCATGACCCTGAACTGCACTTACCAGACCACATATTCAACTTCCTATCTTTTCTGGTATGTCCAGCATCACAACAAAGCTCCTCAGCTCCTCCTGAAGGGCTCAACAGCAGACAAGAGGGTAGAGCATGAAGGTTTTCAGGCCACTCTTGATAAGAGGGGCAGCTCCTTCCACCTGCAGAAACAGGCAGTGCAAGCATCAGACTTGGCTGTGTACTACTGTGCTCTGAGGGACACAGTGATGGAGGGCTGCAGGGGGAGCTGAGCGCAAACCCAGATGCAGATGGGGCTCCAGCTGTGGGCAGACCCAGAAGAAGGTGTTGTTTCTCTCTCAGAGGTGCTGTCAAAGCACTTCCAGCTCTGATACTCTGGGCCAAGGACCTTGAAATTGTTGGATTGCCTGACAGAGGAATCTGGGACAGGACAGTGTAAAGAGGAACCTAAGCGTTTTTCTCCAGAAATGCCTGTTTTCAGCCCATCCACATGCCCCCATATGGCATAGAATCCCTTCAAGTGACATTAACTCTTCAACTATTCAGATTATATGTGCTGAAAATTTTTACTATGTGTTTTGAAAATTCCAAGTCTCACTGTTGATGGATGACTGTGTGATCAGGAAGCTAGTCTTGGGTTTTTAAAATTCAGGCCAAGATTGTGTATCCTGCTGAGTTTCACCTGCAGACACTCCATCTTCAGTGACTGGAGCTTTATTCTCTCTTTTCTTGACTTTTCCATCCCTTCTGGTTGCTCCAGAAATGCTGCTACCTAAGTAAGTTCCAAGAGGAGAGTTTCTGACAAGACATTCCTTCTGTCAAGGGCCCTATGGATTAGAGCAGCCCTCTCTGTAAATATTGCAGGTGTTGTGTGTATTGTTTGTATTCATACTGGCTGCAGGATATTCTCTTTGCTAATAACCTCATCTCAGGGAAATGAATGCCAAAGAATGTTCAAATTACCATACAGTTGCACTCATTTCACATGTTAGCAAGATTATGCTCAAAATCCTTCAAGCCATGCCTCAGCAGTACATGAACCAAGAATTTCAGATGTAGAAGCTGGGTTTAGAAAAGGCAGAGGAGCCAGAGCAGATCCAATATCTGCTGGATCACAGCAAAAGGAAGGGAATTTTTTTTTAAAAATCTACTTCTGCTTCATTGACTACACTAAAGCCTTTGTGTGTATCACAACAAACTGTGGAAAATTCTTAAAAAGATGGGGATACTCAAGAAACCTGTATGCAAGACAAGAAGCAACATTTAGTACGGCACAGGGAACAATGGACTGGTTCAAAATTGGGAAAGGAGTACATCAAGGCTATATATTGTCACCCTGCTTATTTAACTTATATGTGGAGTACAACAGGTGAAATGCAGGGCTGGATGACTCAAAAGCTGGAATCAAGATTGCCAGGAGAAAAATCAACAACCTCAGATATGCAGATGACACCACTCTGATGGCAGAAAGTGAAAAGAAAATAAAGAACATCTTGATGCACATGAAAGAGGAGAGTGAAAAAGCTGGATTAAAACTCAACATTAAAAACAACTAAGATTACAGCATCCAACCCCATTATTTTATGGCAAATAAATGGGGAAAATGTGGAAACAGTGACAGATTTAATTTTCTTGGGCTTCAAAATCACTGCAAATGGTGACTGCAGTCATGAAATTAAAAGATGCTTGCTCCTTGTAAGAAAAGCTATGACCAACCTAGACAGCATGTTAAAAAGCAGAGAGATTACTTTACTGGCAAAGGTCCATATAATCAGAGCTATGGTTTTCCCAGTAATCATGAATGAATGTGTGCCGGGAGCCATTATGGGAGATCCCACCCATGACAAGGTCATGAGGAGAAGACCTGAAACACAAGGCTGTTCAGGCTACAAGGGACCCTCCAGGTTGACCCCGGCCTCTACCCCACCCTGTAGCCTCTCCCTCTTGCTGTTGTCCTTGTTCGTCCTGTTGCGGATCTTGGGGTTGCCTGCCGAGAGCTCTCCTGCTCCTCTTTCACTAAATAAAGACCAACATAGAACCCTAATTAATAAATCTCCTGGACGCTGGTTCCCTATGAGGGGGCCAGGAATGAAGGAAATGTTTCAAGTAAAAACCCTTCTGCTGGCACTCTGGCTTGTTTGGCAAATGCATACTAATGCACATGGCTGCTCACAACACCTTAATCATAAACAGCATAAAGAACCTGATCACAAAAGGCCCTAATGGTCACAGAGACCTTCGGGGGGTAAGGGGGCCCTATTAGAGAACACAAAAATATTATTCTAAAAGTGGTTATAGTTAAAGATTTAGAAAAATAAGAGTTTAGGATTGTTAATTTTAACCAGGAGTGTTAAAACAGAGGCTGCCTTACCAGAGCAGCAGAGCCTTTGTGTGGTAAACTTTTTAGAAAGATTTAGCCGAGAACTTTTGCAAAAAGACTGACCTTTGTGTTAACAGGATTGTATTTCTACTATGTTGCAACCTGCTCTACCACCAGACTGCAACTTTTCTGTTTTCTGCTAAGCTCAAGGCAAAATAGAACAATAAAGAATAGACTACGAAAAACAGCTTTGCCTTCACCTAGATCATAAAATGATAATAGGCCCCAAGGCCAGAAGATAATGTACAAAGATCCACTATGAAAGAAGACTCTCATAAACAAAGAAGTATGCAGAAAACACCCTGGTTTCAGGAAGGACAAACTGAGGTAATGTTAAACTAAACTTTGTATGCTTATCTTTCACCTCCCCTTAGAAATGTACTAACTTAGGGTATAAAAGCTACGATAAAAAATAAAGCAATGCCAGACCCTGCTGCACACACCCCAGTCTGGTCTCTCTCTCTCTCTCGCCAACGCCGTTCATCCTAGGGGTACCCCTGGATCCTGCTGAGGCTGGACCCCAGCAAATGTGAGAGTTGGACCATAAAGAAGGCTGAGTGCCAAAGATTGATGCTTTCTAGCTGTGGGTTGGAGAAGACTGGTGAGAGTGCCTTGACTGCAAGGAGATCAAACCAGTCCATCCTAAAGGATATCAACTGTGACTATTCATTGGAAGGACTGATGCTGAAGCTGAAGTTGTGGCCAGAATACTGAATCATTGTCATTTCATAATTTGTAGGCGTGCTTGATTTGCTAAGTTTTGTCTGACTCTTTGCGACGCCATGGACTGTAGCCCACCAGGCTCCTCTGTCCATGGAATTTTCCAGGCAAGAATACTGGAGTGGGTTGCTATTCCCTTCTCCTGGGGATCTTTCTCACCTAGGGATCGAACACTCATCTCCTCAATTGGCAGGCAGATTCTTTATCACTTAGCACCTGGGAAGCTCAATTTATAGACACAACTACTTAAATGCAGAGTTTAATAGTTATAGTGAAGAAGGAATTCATAGGGCCTGGACTCCATCTCAGGCCTGTCTGTGCTGATCGTGCTCGGCCACCTCTCCAGTGGACTCTGAACTCTCTGCTTAGTGCCTGTGGGAATGATAATGGAAGGATAAGACCCCCTCCAGACAGGGGAATCTTGAAGATCACATCCAGGTTACTCATCACCTAAGAGAAAACAGACACTAATCACCCCTGCCTCCGGACACTATCTATCAGAATGTAAGCACACGCTTATTGGTTATTAACTATTTGGAATGTAACTGCGGGCTTATTGATTATTGACTGTTTGGACACGTACACATGGGGTAGGTGGTGGGTTTGGACACGTACACATGGGGTAGGTGGTGGATTTGGACACATACACATGGGGTATAAAAGATTTTCACAAATGCTGGACGGGGTCCTTGGCTAAGAGGAGACTCTGCCTTGGGCCCACTGGTGTAATAAACTGCACTCCACTATCTGCATTGTCCTTCTGAGTGAGTCTGTTTCCCAGAAAGTGTGGCTATAACAATAGTAGTTTTATGGTCTTGGCAGATGCACTCACCATCATCACTTAGGGTGGGTCTGGACACCCACCTGAAGGTAAGCACTGCCTTCCTCCCTAACATCCTAGATTCCTGCACACTGGGTGCTGGCCACCTGTGCCCTGGGGGTTCAACATCTTAATAAAGAGGCTGAGAAATGGAGAGGGAGATGAAAGAACAAAAATAAATCTTAATGGTGGGAAAATAAAAGCATTCTAGCAGGTTTTATTTCCCTGGTAGTAACTGTTTCAGTTCTCTGCTTTCGGTCTGATCCCTCATTTTACGACATACTGGGGTCCACATAGTGGGAGTACAGACAGGGCATAGGATTTTTTTTTTTTTTTCTCACCTGCTCCTCAATCAACTGAAAGGAATTTGAGGTAGGAAATGTGTCTCATTTTTGTTTCCACGTTGTAGACAACCTTGTAAATTTCCAGAATGAATGTTGGAGGGATTCCTGAAAATGCACAAGAGTTTAAGAGAATCCAGGTGATCTGCTGAGCCAGAGAGTCCTGCCAGTATGATAACTTCAGCTCAAGATTCTAATTTTAGGGACAGCGTTGGTTCAGTGGCTGGGACTCTCTGCACTCACATTGCAGGAGGCCCAGGTTCGATCCCTGGTCAGGGAACTAGATCCCACAAGCCTAAACTAAGAACTGGCACAGACAAAAGAACAAAACAAGCAAAAAGAACAGCTCAGCATCAGATGTGCATTAAAAATGATCCCAGTTTTGGGAAGAACTAACAAAGTTCATTTTAACTGGTGAGAAAATCTCAGTAGTGAAAAAGGCACATTTGAAGAAGACTGTTCTCGAGTTCAGCTGACTTAGTCACAGCCGTTGTTACTGGACTGACAACATTGAGAGCCCTGTAAGGCACCCTCACAGCCGTCTGCAGCCACAATGTCCCCAAGCCTTAAAATGGTTTATGTCACTGAAGAACAATGTTCTGACTTCTTACCATATTATAGTTAGACTTTGCATAAAGTAAACCCAATCTTAGAGAAAAGAACAAGCTATGAAATGACCCCATTAAATCTTCTGCTGGGTTCACTTCAGTAGCACAAATAATTGCACAGGGAACTAGACAAACAGGCTGACAGACACTGAGCAAACAGTTCTTTCCATTGAGATTCCTGAACCTCTAATAAATAAACAGAAGACAGATAAATACCACACACATGCCTCTGTCATGAAGAGTGCCTGGCTAATATATTAAGCATCTAAACTTGACATTCTAAAAAAAATACTTAGTTGAATTAAAGCAAGAATGTGACAAGAGGTTAAAAGATGTTTCAAGAACCAGGTTACCTAAGTAAGGTCACCTGTGCCTCATGAGGCTAAAGGTGTAAGGTTGCTGTCATCCAGGATGGTCCAACTCCCCTTCGCCACTCTCTCCCCCAAACCTGCCTTGTGCTTATTTCTCTCTCTTTCTCTCTTTTTTGTCAACATTCCTCCCCTTTGGTACAGAGGTCCACAAGTTTTAGGTTTTTCAGGATCTCCGTTCTCCTATTCTGTCTCAATCCCACAGTGAGACCGCTGCACTCTTTTTGGTAAATCCTTCATGCACTGGTGCCTAGAAACTGCCTCCATGAAGTAAGCTGGGCAATGTTTGTGGTCATATCATCTGTTTTCCTTATCTCTGTGCTACCTGATGTTCAAGGTCCAAAAAAGGTTTGGAGCTGGAAGATCAACTCTACCATTATCAGTGAAAAAGAAGTCACATATTTTACTTTTATTGTGTTTTACAAATCTGTCATTCCATGATAAATCAGGATAATAACCTTATCATTTAACTACACGTTATTTGACACCTGCCTTAGATAAAATTTTCTCCACGGCATGTTGACAGAGTAAACATGAACATAGCTACTTCAGAGAAATGGCTTGGGGAGAGGAGGAAGCACTTTCCATACAGAGGGATCCTTCTCTGACCCATGGGAATCCGAGACATACGAGAGGAAGAATCCTCTGACTATTCCATCTAGAAACTGTAACTGGGCTTTCTTGTGAAACTAGAGATAGCTGTGCCATGAAAAAAATTATGGAAGTAATAATAGAATATTTCCCTAAGCACGCTTATGTTTAGGACTCTCTTCTTAGAGTCCTGTCCCATTCTCCTGTATGTAGTCCCACAAGCTGTTATCAGGAAGAATAGGTCAGACTCGACTGTGGTGCAATTCTGACGATCACCACCAGAGGGCGGGGCTTCCTTCAGATGCGGTTCCTCCTTGTGTTCAGGAGCCGGTTTCACTTGCCTACTTTGCAGCCACAAGACAGATGACTGCTGCTGTGCAGAAAGGGGCTCTCAGTTTCTGAGTGAGGAGCTTCTGTAACATCCAGATGGAGACTAGATTCGTTAGACTGGTGTATTCCAGGGAACAAGGACCGTTTTCTTTTGCGAGCATGCATTCAGTCACTCATTCAGTTCTTCTAATCATCTTAATATTCAGTAAGTAGCATTTTATTCTAAAGCTTAATGATTTTTCACTTTCCTATAACTGTAGGTAAGTTTTATTTTTCTTCTCTGACTGAAAACTCTCCTCCTGTACATTTCTACTATAACGAAGTGATTCTCTTGTAGGAGGGACCAATGGTGACTCAGTGAACCAGACAGAAGGCCCAGTGACTGTCTCAGAGGGGGCTCTCATGACCCTGAACTGCACTTACCAGACTGCTAGTTCAGCTCCCTATCTTTTCTGGTATGTCCAGCATCTCAACAAAGCTCCTCAACTCCTTCTGAAGGGCTTCACAGCAGACAAGAAGGTAGAGCATGGAGGTTTTCAGGCCACTCTTGTTAAGGGGGACAGCTCCTTCCACCTGCAGAAACAGGCAGTGCAAGCATCAGATTCGGCTGTGTACTACTGTGCTCTGAGGGACACAGTGATGGAGGGCTGCAGGGGGAGCTGAGCTCAAACCCAGATGCAGATGGGGCTCCGGCTGTGGGCAGCCCTGGAAGGGGGTGTTGTGTCTCTCTCCAGTGTGCTATGCTAGAGGTCTTGTCAAAGCTCTTCCAGGTCTGCTCCTCAGAGCCAATTGGACCTAGGAATTCTTGGGTTGCCCTACAGAGAGGAATCTGGGGGCAGGACAGTTCAAAAAGGAAACTAAGAGCTTTTCTCCAGAAATGCCTGTTTTCAGCCCATCCACATGCCCCCAGATGGCATAGAATCCCTTAAAGTGACATTAACTCTTCAATGACAATTCAGAAATATGCTGAAATATTTTACAATGTGTTAATGAAAATTCCAAGGCACCTTGTTAATGGATGACTGTGCGACCTGGAAGCTAGTCTCTGGTTTTTAAAATTCAGGCCAAGATTGTGTATCCTGCTGAGTTTCACCTGCAGACACTCCATCTTTAGTGACTGGAGCTTTATTCACTCTTTTCTTGACTTTTCCATCCCTGCTGGTTGCTCCAGAAATGCTGCTACCTAAGTAAGTTTCAGGAGGAGAACTTCCTGAAAAGATAATCCTTCTGTTGATGGAACTGTAGATCAGAGCAGCCCACTCTGTAAATATTGCAGGTGTTGTGTGTATTGTTTGTGTTCAAACTGGGTACAGGATATTCTCTTTGCTAATAACCTCATCTCAGGGAAATGAATGCCAAAGAAAGGTCAACTTACCATACAATTGCACTCATTTCACATGCTAGCAAGCTTATGCTCAAAATCCTTCAAGCTATGCTTCAGCAGAATGTGAACCAAGAACTTCAGATGTACAAGCTGAGTTTAGAAAAGGCAGAGGAACCAGAGATCAAATTACCAACAGCCACCGGATCTCAGAAAAAAAGCAGGGAATTAAAAAAAAAGTCTACTTCTGCTTCATTGACTATGCTAAATCCTTTGACTGTGTGGATCACGACAAACTGTGGAAAATTCTTAAAGAGATGGGAATACCCAAGAAACCTGTATGCAGGACAAGAAGCAACAGTTAGGCCCTCACATGCAACAATGGACTTGTTCAACTTTGGAAAAGGAATACGTCAAGGCTATATATTGTCACCCTGCTTATTTAACTTATATGCAGAGTACAGCATGCCAAATGCTGGGCTGGATGATTCACAAGCTGGAATCAAGATTGCCAGGAGAAATATCAACAACCTCATTTAAGCAGATGATACCAGTCTAATGGCAGAAGAAGAGAAGCTAAAGAGCCTCTTGATGAGGGTAAAAGAGGAGAGTGAAAAAACTGGAATAAAACTCAACATTGAAAAAACTGAGATTATGACATCTGGTCCCATCACTTTATGGCGAATACATGGGGAAAAAGTGGAAACAATGACAGATTTTATTTTCTTGGTTTCCAAAGTCACTGCAGATGGTGACTGCATTCATAAAATTAAAAGACTCTCGATCCTTGGAAGAAAAGATATGACGAACCTAGACAGTGTATTAAAAAGCAGAGATATTACTTTGCCGACAAAGGTCCCTATAGTCAGAGCTATGGTTTACCCAGTAATCATGTATGAATGTGAAAGTTGGACCATAGAGAAGGCTGAGCACTGAAGAACTGATGCTTTTGAACTGTAGTTTTGGAGAAGATTCTTGAGAGTCTCCTGGACTGCAAGGTGGTCAACGCAGTCTATCCTAAAGAATATCAACCCTGAACGTTCCTTCCTGAACTGATGCTGAAGCTATAAGTTCCAATATTTTGGCCACCTTATGTGAAGAACCGATTCACTGGAGAAGACCCTGATGCTGGGAAAGTTTGAGGGCAAGAGGAGAAGGAGGTGACAGAGGATAAGATGGTTGGATGGCATCACTGACTCAATGGACAGGAGTTTGAGCAAATTCTGGAAGCTCGTGAAGGACAGGGAAGCCTGACGTGCTGCAGTTCCTGGGGTCGTAAAGAGTCAGACATGGCCTAGGGACTGAACAACAGCAAAAGCAGGGAAATTAATTCATCAGCCAGCCATATTTCAGGTGGGGGACGTCTTTATGTTCTCTTACAATAGGCTATTTTGACAGTGGAGTGGGCTTTTCACCTGCTCAGGAGACTAGGAGAAATTACCACCCACTCAGCGAGCAGGAGCATCTCCACACTCCTCTGCTCATGAGTGGAATGCAGAGCCACTCTGGTCCCCGCTCTGTGTCCCTGCTACAGTCGTGCCCATTGCAGAGAGTCCCCTCATCTTCTCAGGCTGATCTCCTGTCTGCAACTTCCGGGAGCAGACTTTCTGGAAGGACAGTGGTGGGCACAGCAGGTGGGCAGAGATGGATGTTTTACTGCTGGGCAGCCTGTGAGGTGTGGCCAGGACACTGAATCCTTGTCATTTCATAATTTACAGGCCTGTGTGTATTGTGTCTGGTGCTCAGTTGCTAAGTGGCATCCGACTCTTTGCCATCCTGTGGACTGTAGCTGCCAGGCTCCCCTGTCCGTGGAATTTTCCAGGCAAGAACACTGGAGTGGGTTGCTATTTTCTCCTCCAGGGGATCTTCCTGACCCAGGGATTGAACTCTCATCTCCTCAATTGGCAGGCAGATCCTTTACTGCTGAGCTACTGGGGAAACCCAATTTACAGACACAACTACTCAAATGCAGAGTTTAATAGTTATAGTAGTTTTATGGTCTTGGCAGATGTAGTCACCATCGTCACTTAGGGTGGGTCTGGACACTCACCTGAAAGTGAGCACTGCCTTCCTCCCTGACATCCTAGAGTCCTGCTCACTGGGGGCTGGCCGCCTGTGCCCTGGGGGCTCAACATCTTAATAAAGAGGCCTAGAAATGGAGAGGGAGATGAAAGAACAAAAATAAATCTTAACGGTGGGGAAAAAAGTATTCTACCAGGTTTTATTTCCCTGGTGATAACTGCATCAGCTCTCTACTTCCAGTCTGATCCCTCATTTCATGTATTGGGGTCCAGGCTAGTGAGAGTACAGACAAGGCATAGAATTTTTTTTTTTTTTTTTTTGCTTATGGGCTTCTCAATCAACTGAAAGCAATTTGAGATAGGAAATGTGTCTCATTTTGGTTTCCACATTGCAGACAACCCTGTAAATTTCCAGAATGAATGCTGGAAGCTAGGGATTCCTGAAAATGCACAAGAGTTTAAGACAATCTAGGTGATCTGCTGAGCCAGAGAGTCCTGCCAGCATGATAACTTCAACTCAAGATTCTCATTTTAGGGGGAGGGTTGGTTCGGTGAGTAGGACTCTGCACTCACATTGCTGGAGGCCCAGGTTCGATCCCTGGTCAGGGAACTGGATCCCACAAGCCTAAACTAAGACCTGGCCCAGACAAAACACAAACAAAAAGAACAGTTCAGCAAACAGCTGTGCATTAAAAGTGATCCCAGTTTTGGTAAGAACTAACAAAATTCATTTTAACTGGGGAGAAAATCTCTGTAGAGATTTGAAGAAGACTGCTCTTGAGTTCTGGAGAAAGCACTGGCTCCCCACTCCAGTGCTCTTGCCTGGAAAACCCCATGGATGGAGGAGCCTCGTGGGCTGCCATCCATGGGGTCACATAGAGTCGGACACAACTGAACCGACTTAGCAGCAGCAGCAGTTCTTAAGTTCAACTGACTTAGTCACAACCATTGTTACTGGATTGACAGCACTGCCCTGAGAGCCTGTGTAAGGCGACCTCACAGCTGTCTGCAGCCACAGTGTTTCCATGCCTTAACATGGTTTATGTCAGCAAAGAACAATGTTTTGACTTCTTACCATGATATAGTCGGACTTTGCATAAGATAAACCCTATCCTAGAGGAAAGAACAAGCTATGAAATGACCCCATTAAATCTTCTACTGGGTTCACTTCACTAGCACAAATAATTGCATAGAGAACCAGACAAACAGGCTGACAGACACTGAGCAAACAGTTCTTTCCATTGAGATTCCTGAATCCCTCATAAATAAACAGAAGACAGATAAATAGCACACACACGCCTCTGTCATGAAGAGTGCCTGGCTAATATATTAAGCATCTAAACTTGACATTCTAAAAAAAATACTTAGTTGAATTAAAGCAAGAATGTGACAAGAGGTTAAAAGATGTTCCAAGAACCAGGTTTCTTAAGTAAGGTCACCCGTCCCTCATGAGGCTAAAGGTGTAGGTGGCTGTCCTCCAAGTAGGGTCCAGGCCCCAAAGGAGGCCCCTTCAGGGAGGTTTACAAGACTCATTGAGTCTTCTTTGTTTAGTTACAGATCAGTACTCAGTCCAAGGTTCACAGTGATCCTCCCCCCACCTCTTTGCCCTCATCTCTCTCCCTCTCTCTCTTTTGCCCACGTCCTTCCTCTCTGGTACACTGGTCCACAAATTTCTAGGTTCCTCAGGATCCCCAAAATATCATTCCATCTCACAGTGAGACAGTTGGGCCATTTTTTGTTAAATCCCTCATGCACTGGTGTCTAGAAGCTGCCTCCATGAAGAAGGCTGGGCGATGTCCTGGCTCATCTCATCTGTTTTCCTTACCTCTGTGCTACCTGATGTCCAAGATCCACAACTTGTCTCATACATTTTGTCCAGTTTTCTAGTTGGAAGGTCGACTCTACCTTTATCAGTAAAAAGAAGTAACAGCAATTTATTTTTTAATTTTACAAATATCACATTTTATGATGGACAGGGGTAATAACCTGCTCATTCAACCACACGTTAGATGAGATCTGCCTTAAATGATCAGGTGGCTCAGATGTGTAAAGAATCCACCTGCAATGCAGGAGATGCAGGAGACTCTGGCTCAATCCCTGTGTTGGGAAGATCCCCTGGAGGAGGGCATGGCAAGCCACTCTAGTATTCGTGCCTGGAAAATCCCATGGACAGAGGAGCCTGGCAGGCTGTAGTCTCTAGGGCCACAAAGAGTCAGACATGACTGAGTGACTGAGCCCAGCACAGGGCACAGGGATCGTTCATTCACCTGATCATTCAGCCACACATTGTTTGAGACCTGGCTTAGATAATGTTTCCAACATTATGTAACATTCCAACATTCCAGCAGCATGTTGGCTGTGTCTTGGAGATGAATAGAGCTAATTCAGGTGAAGGTCTTGGGGAGAGGAGGGAGCACTTTCCATGCTGAGGGGTCCTTTGCTGACCCATGGGAATTATGGAGACATATGTAAAGAAGAACCCTCTGACTATTCCTCCTAAAAATTGTTAACTGGCATTCTTTGCAAAGCTAGTGATATCATACCACACAGAAAATAATGGATGTAATAATGGAACGTTTCCCAAAGCATGTTTGTGTTTAGGGCTCTCCTCTTAGAGTCCTGTCCCATTCTCCTGTGTGTACCCCACAAAGTCTCATCAGGAGGACTAGGTCAGGAGTAGGTCAGGATGAGGAGAGTGAAAAAGCTGGCTTTAAACTAAGCATTCAAAAACTAAGATCACGGCATCCAGGCCCATCACGTCATGGCAAATAGATGGGGAAACAATGGAAACAGTGACAGACTTTATTTTCTAGGGCTCCAAAATCACTGGCAATGGTGACTGCTGACATGAAATTAAAAGACACTTGCTCCTTGGAAGAAAAGCTATGACCAACATAGACAGCATATTAAAAAGCAGAGACATTACTTTGCTGACAAAGGTCCATATAGTCAAACCTATGGTTTTTCCTGTAGTCATGTATGGATGTGAGAGTTGGACCAAAAAGAAAGCTGAGAGCTGAAGAATTGATGCTTTTGAGCTACGGTGTTCAAAAGAGAATCCCTTGGCTCTTGAGAGCCCCTTGGACTGCAAGGGGATCAAACCAGTCAGTCCTAAAAGAAATCAGTTCTGAATATTCACTGGAAGGACTGATGTTGAAGTTGAAGCTCCAATACTTTGGCCACCTGATGGGAAGAGCCGACTCATTTGAAAAGACCCTGATGCTGGGAAAGATTGAAGGCAGGAGGAGAAGGGGACGACAGAAGATGAAATGATTGGATGGCATCACTGACTCAATGGACATGGGTTTGAGCAAGCTCCGAGAGCTGGTGTTGGACAGGGAAGCCTGGCCTGCTGCTGTCCATGGGGTCACAAAGAGTTGGACATGACTGAGCTACTGAACTGAACTGAGGTCAGATATGACTGTGGTGTGATTTTTAACATCACCACCAGAGGGCGGGGCTTCCTTCATATGCGATTCCTTTTTGTATTCAGGGGCTGGTTTGACTTGCCTCCTCTGTAGTCACAAGACAGATGACTGCTGCTGTGCAGAAAGGCATTCCCATTTTCTGAGTGAGGAGCTTCTGTAACATCCAGCTGAAGACTAACTTTGTTAGATTTGATGTTTCTAGGGAACAAGGACTGTCGCCAGAATGTTTTCTGCCCCTCACTCAGTTCTGGTCATCTTCTTAATACTTGGTAAGTAGCATTTTATCCTAAAATGATTTCTCATTTTCCTATGATAACAGGTAAGTTTTATTTTTCTTCTCTGGCTGAAAACTCTCCTCCTGTACATTTCTACTATAACAAAGTGATTCTCTTGTAGGAGGGACCAATGGTGACTCAGTGAACCAGAGAGAAGGCCCAGTGACTGTCTCAGAGGGGGCTCTCATGACCCTGAACTGCACTTACCAGACCACGTATTCAGATCCCTATCTTTTTTGGTACATCCAGCGTCTCAACAAAGCTCCTCAACTCCTCTTGAAGGGCTCAATGACAAACCAGAGGCCCGAGCATGAAGGTTTTCAGGCCACTCTTGATAAGAGGGACAGCTCCTTCCACCTGCAGAAACGGGCAGTGCAAGCATCAGACTCGGCTGTGTACTACTGTGCTCTGAGGGACACAGTGATGGAGGGCTGCAGGGGGAGCTGAGCACAAACCCAAGGCGAGCAGGAGGCTGACGTCAGGAAGACGTATATTCTCTCCTTGACCAGAGTTTAGTTTACATTTAGAGTTTTTCAGGGAAACCAATCAAGCTCAGGTCTAATCCTAGAAACTCAGGAGGTTGGGAATTGCTCTACAGGGATAATAGGGTGGATGTCAGTCTTAAAGAAGACCAAAGCTCAGTCCCCAGCAGCACCCCTGTTCAGCCAGAAAGATTCCTCTCTTCTCTAGGCTGACCTTAAAATAAAATCTATTTTTCTCATAATGTAAGATGGATATTAGATGCCACAGAATTAAGAATTCACTTAGAGAAAAGAAAGAGATGATTAAAAGCGCATCACCTGAAGCATAATCATAAACCAACACAGAGGTACCAGGCAAATCACACAGCAGTCTGCATGTGGCTGAGATGTAACGCTATTGAGGTGCTGTTTGCAGTGAAAGCCTTTGAACTGGAGATGCTGCAGCCGTGGGATGAAAAAGCGTCTGTGACTTTTGAGTGGCCATGTTTCTTTTATTACTTATTTGTTTGTTTTATTTTTGGTCCGGCTGGGTCTTTGTTACTGACCTTGGGCTCTCTCCAGTTGCAGCGGGTGGAGGTTGCTCGTCATTGCGGTGCACGGGCTTCTCACCGCGGCGGCTCCTCTTGATGAGGAGCGCGGGCTCCCGCTGCAGCGGCTTCAGTAGCGGCGACGCACCGGCTCAGTAGCCGCGGCACGCTGCCTCTAGGGCTGCATTTCTGATGTAAGGAAAGAACGATGCTTAGTCTGGTGAGCTTGTACTCATTTTGGCTATAGGGTGGACATTTAAAAGCAAGATTATTTTAGCACACATTATTGATTACTGTTAGACACATACAGCTGGACAAATTTTGTCCATCAGGAAGCTTGCTGTGATTGCATTAAACAGACAAGGAACTTTATCCATTGCAAATTTCCATAGAAACCCATGCCTTGGAGTGTAGGAAGAAAAGTTATGACGATTGAGAGTAAACAGTTCTATCTTCCCGTATGAAAGAAAAACTTGCGAGCTTATTTCACTGTAGATTTGGGCTGCAGATCCCTCCCCCCAAAAAGAGCTATACAAAAATGGATGCCTATTTGTTCTCAGAGGTCACTATAATCATAATAAATTGTTTTTGTCACAAAACGTATGCCTATCCTAGATGCATTGACTGAATATGCATGCAGCCCTGATGTAATTGTTGTTAATTTAATTACAGCATGGCAACCTGCTCCAATATTCTTGCCTGGAGAATCCCACGGACAGAGGAGCCTGGTGGGCTACAGTCCATGGAGTCACAAAGAGTCAGATATGACCAAGTCTAAATAGGCAGCTTACAATCACCAGCCACATCAACAAGCCATGACATGACCCAGGCAAACTGATATCAGCCAGTTACATCTCCTGTTCTGATGCAGAAGCGTCTCACAGTTCAGTCACTGTGCGTGTGCCCTCAGGCACAGCTCAGGCATCTACTCAGAGGAAGAATTTCCCACATGGGGCTCCCTGGCCTGCTCAGAGCTCTCATAGCCTCTGTCTGCCTTGGTAAGGCTGGTAAGGATGACCGCCAGCAGACTCAGCTCTGCTCAGCTCCCATGTGTAGAGGTAGAGCAGGTGATTATTGTCTGTTGGGGTTTAGGAGAGTTGGTTAACTGGCAGAGGGATTAGAACTCTGAATCCTCTGTTTGTTCCTTGAAGCCCTCTGAGTTCCACCAGGAGAATCAGCCTCTTCCTCTGTCTCTCTCTCTCTCCATATAATATATATATATATATATATATATATATATATATATATATAAATATATATATATTTTTTTCTTCTCTCTAGGATCCATCATGGCCCAGAAAGTAACTCAAAACCAGTCAGAAATTCCTATGCTGGAGAAGGAGGATGTAACCTTGAACTGTGCATATGAAGCTAATAGTTATACTTATTATTTATTCTGGTACAAGCAACCACCAAGTGGGGAAATGATTTTCCTTATTCATCAGGAGTCTTTCAATGAGTTGAATACAACAAAAGGTCAGTATTTTTTGAACTTCCAGAAAGCAACGAGTTCCATCAGCCTCACCATCACAGACCTACAGCTCGAGGACTCAGCGGTGTATTTCTGTGCTCTGAGAGACCACAGTGATGCTGGTGCCTGAGGGAGCCCCACAGAAACCTCAGATGTCAACATGTGGAGTCCCCCAGCTATGAATACCTTTGTGAGATTCTCAGTAAGGACAGGAAAAGGTAGGGGGTTTAGAAGTGAAAACCTCACTGTAAGGAAAATGCTATCTCTTTGGCTCAGAGAGCATATCTCAAAGTGTTATTCATCAAAAACACCTTTATCTTCAATTCTTTATCTTGCAGAAGATCATTTGCCAAATTAAAAAAAAAAAAACTTAAATGGTGATTTTATTAAAGTATGAAATTTGGCTTTAAAAAATTTAATAGTATTTGACTAAATCTGCATCTGAGTTGTCAGAGTTGTAGGTTCATTGCACAAATATTTATGCATTGCTAAGTCTGGCCATCATTGTGGATCTGAAATATCTCTGAAAGGACACGTCTTGGAGGCTCCCTGTGCCCTGCCTCACCTGTGCCGTGAATGACTTGGAATGATGTGCATAGAGTAACTGTTACCACAAACCTTCACCCCAAGGGGAAACGAAACCCTACAGTTAGCTCAGAACTAACCTCATCACCTGGTCACATTCTCTATATGTGATTATAGAGTTATGTATATTTAAGGTAGAAAATAGAATATGCAAAGGAGGAATGCTAAAAACAAAATAACTCACCAATTTTACTAGTCACAAAGAACTCTATTAGAGATTCATACCTTATAGGATATTTCTATTCTGAGTTTTTACCTGACAGTATATTGTGAAATAATTATTTCACAACAATATTTACAGGTCAACATCACACATTCTAATGGTGATATTCCAATGTGTGATTTTATCATACTTTTGGGCTAATTCCATTTTACTAGCTTTTTAGATTGTTTTACTGACTGTAGTAAACAATACTGGAATAAACACAAAGGTATTTGGTGATTTTCTTGATGACTCCTAGGAGTTTAATAGGAGTTTACCATTAAATCTTTCTGATGTGGCTCCCTGCTCATTTCTGTGACCCTGGAGTATAGAGCATTTTCACTCTGCAATTACTAAACAGTCATATTTTCCTTGTTTCACAAAACTCTTTTATACAAAGGCTTTGCTTTATACTTTAGTCCCAATTAACTCCAGATGGCTTCAATTTTGGATGATTCCGCACCACGTATGTGCAGAGTAGCTGTCATATAACATCTAAAAGAGTTAAGTCTCTGCACTATTCTTGGTGACATCAGGTGGGAATTAACCTAGTGGGTTTGCTTTCATCTGGAATTCCAAAAAGGAAGATACTACTCTTCCTTGTGTAAGGATGTTCTATCCCTATTGTACAAATAACAATGATCCCAATAAAGAGCAACTTTCCAGAAAAGAAAGTATAAGTGTGTGTGCACATGACATGCAAGTGGGTGAAGGAGAGAGAGAGATGAGAGAGACAATAGACTTACATAGCCAAGTCATCAAGTAATTAGTTAAAAGAGTTGAATTTTGTAAAACATATTGGAAAGAAGGAAGTAAAGTCACCTAGAGACCAACTTTTAATGAAGAAAATAGATGTAAGCAGTTTCAAGGAATAAATCAAACATGTGAAAGAAGAAAAATGTATCCTAGAATTGACTCTTTGCAATCCCATTTTTTTGCAGGCTCCTCTGTCCATGGGATTTCCCAGGCAAGAATGCTGGAGTGGGTTGCCATTTCCTTCTCCAGGGCATCTTCCCGACCCAGGGATTGAACTTGCATCTCCTGCATTGGCAGTCAGATTCTTTACCACAGTAAAGTGAGAGAAGTTGTCATTGCAACCTAACGTGAGCCTCAAAATCCTCCAGACTCCATGGGAATATTTCAATCCTTTGAATCTCCTCTAACTTGAGGAAGATTGAAAAAAAACACACACTACCACAGCTTCACTTTTTTCTCTTTTGTTTTTAATATTTTTAAAACTTATTTGGCTGTGCCAGCTCTCATTTGCAGCACATGGGATCTAATTCTCTGTCTGGGGTCAAACCCAGGTCCCTAGCATTGGAAGTTCAGCATCTTAGCCACTGCACCATCTGTTAAGTCCCTATTTATTCTAACTCTTTAGTGAATTATCAGTTTCCTCATGTATCCTTATTGTGCAGAATAGGCTAAGGAAAGTTAAAAAGTGGGCTTTATATAAGTTTTGCAAGTGTTTTCAACCATGTATTGTGGTCTCTCTCCATGAGTTCTCATGTACTGCAGGCTGTCTTCAAAGTCCAAGACAAAAAGGATATTGCAATTAATATACTTTTATGTATCTACAGCTATATCTATAATTATGTATTGTATTTTTCAGTAGCTCAGTCATGTCTGACTCTTTGTGACCCAATGGACTGCAGAACACCAGGCTTCCCTGTCCTTCGCTATCTCTCAGAGCTTGCTCAAACTCATGTCCATTGAGTCAGTGATGCCATCCAACTATCATCCTCTGTCATCCCCTTCTTCTTCTTCAATCTTTCCCAGCATCAGTGTCTTTTCCAATGAATCGGTTCTTCGCATCAGGTGGCCAAAGGATTGGAGCTTCAGCTTCAGCATCAGTCCTTCCAATGAATATCCAGGACTGATTTCCTTCAGGATTGACTGGTTTGATCTCCTTGTTGTCCAAGGGACTCTCAAGAGTCTTCTCCAACACCACACTTCAAAAGCATCAATTCTTCAGCACTCAGCCTTCTTTATGGTCCAACTCTCACATCCACACATGACTACTGGAAAAATCATAGCTTTGACTATATGGATCTTTGTTGGCAAAGTAATGTCTCTGTTATGACTATAACTGTGAGCTCCGTAGGGTCAGGAAATGTGAATGCATTGTACATTACACAGTACACAGCACATAGTGGTTGTGTGTTAAATATTGGTTGACTGAAGAAGAAGAATTAATTCATAAAATCAACAGATATAGAGCTTCTACCCTTTGGATGCTGTTAGGTAATTGTGGATCTATTTTTTCTTGTAGTTCATTTCTCATCACCATAAGAATACTTCTGTTTATATGTGTCATAAGTTCCCTTTCTGTTTGAACAGATTTTGTTCATATGGTACTATTTTTAGGCTTGCAATTAAATTAAATGGTCTCCCTCCTGTTGGCATAGACAGAGCCATCTTAATCCCCTGAGTGAGTCTATAGTGAGGTGTATCGACTTGTTCTCTTGTAAACTTGGAAGTCCCTCTTATCAGTGATTCTTCTAGGTTTCAGCCAATGTTAACGTACCCCTGTATTATCTCTTTCTTGCTTTCATTTCTAGACTTTTTAATCTTCGAATTTTAGCCTCAAATATTTACTTGCTGTGGCTAAAGATATGAATCCTGTTAAGCTAAGGATGGTAGTGGGCAAGGAGGGAGCAGTGGTCCAGACTGAAAGAAAGTCACAGTTACCTTAGTTCTCTTTGAGTCCAGATACTTTTCCTTTCCATCCTAATTTCTAGGGTTAAAAGAAAATGACCTTTGTATAACAGGTAGGCTCCATACTCTAGATTTTGCCCATGAGTACAACTGATGGTGTCAAACTATCTTCTGTTTCTATTTATCTTTACCATTGCCATGACTTGTGCTGCTTCTTTGTATATTTTTGCTTTCAAATCTAAAGACCTAGTTTAGGGATAAATACTCCTATCATTGGGAGTCTTAGCCTAAGACAAGAAAAGTGCCTTGTCAGTTTTTCTAGTTTCTGTTTTCAAGGGTTGACTTATTTGATCAAGAACAATTTTCAGCTCCTGGATTCACAACCCTTAAGAAAAGTTTTAGAAAGTGTTATCCTCAATTGTAATATTGGTATTTAAAAAATTGTTATTTAAAAGACTCTGCCCCTGGGACAGTAGAAAGAAGAATTACTACATCCTTGGAGAAATGAGCTGTTTGACCTTGGAATGCTGACTGTGACAAAAGGTCAATGGAAGCCTGTAATTTTAGCAAAAATAATAACAGAAAGAGGGAATTTTCATTCTTGGGACATTTTGTAAATAATATTCTCTTCTTCAAGAAACACATGCTCAATTATAGGAAAGAAGTTAGAGACAAGGAAGGAGATTCTGACGTTTAGCTCAGTTTGATGACTTAAAGATTGATAAGCATTTTTGTCAGAGAACTTTAAAGTTTAAAGAAATGTGAATGTTAGAAGAGATTACAGTTATCTTCACTCATAAGACAGATGTAACCATTTTCTGAATCTATACTAGAAAGCATTGCCCACGATAGAGCAGTTCAGAGGTGATGAATTGAGAAGGGCTTGGCTTTTTACTACAATTTTAACTTTACTGTATAGGTAGAGAAATCACACTAAGTATAAAAAGGGAAAGTCACAGGCTCAAAGAACAAATTTTTTTTTCACTCCTCTCTGAGATGTCTTCAATCCACATTTTGGTTATGTTGCTCCGAATTAGTTACTTGATAACAGCAAATAGGTAAAGCCTGAAACAAAGATGATGACACAGCCCTTTAAAAAAAATATTTTAAATTATAAAAATTAGCTCAAAATGGATCATGGACTTAAATGTAAAATATAAAACTATGCAACTCTAAAAAAAATAAGAGAAAAACTTCAGGGTTGCAGCTAAGTAAATCTTAGATTTGACACTGAAAGCATGATACACTCACACACACATGCACACACCAAACTGAATCAAAATTAAAAACCTTTCCTCTGTAAAAGACCAGGGATTTTCCAGGCAAGAGTACTGGAGTGGGGTGCCAATGCCTTCTCTATGGGGTGTCATAGAACCAAGCAAATTAAACAAGGCTAGTTGTGCTATACTTATCTTCTGCTACCCACTCTGCCCTGTGACTTTCTGACCTGTCTGGTGTCTACATTGGAGAGCTCTTCTTTCCCTCTGCCATGATCGCCTGTTCTGTCCTCCCAAGATCTATCAAGTTCTTGACCCTGAGTTTTAGTTATGCTTGGTCCCTGAAGCCAGACAAAATTATTTGAAGAAATGGATTTCTTAACTTACATTCCCAATTCTCTGTCAAAGAGGTTTCCAGACAGATGCACAACTATTCTATCCCTCTGCTTCTCTCAGCACTCTGGTCTTTTTAAGGTCTCACCTTTGAGACTCTTGTGTACCATAGAGGGAAACACAGTCCATTACACCAATGCCTCTGCCACTAAGCCCCTTCAGCCGTGTCCGACTCTGTGCGACCCCATGGACTATAGCCTGCCAAGCTCCTCTGTCCATGGGATTCTCCAGGCAAGAGTACTGGAGTGGATGGCCATGTCCTCCTCCAGGGGATCTTCCCCACCCAGGGACTGAACCCGCGTCTCTTACATCTCTTGCACTGGCAGATGGTTCTTTACCAGTAGTGCCACCTAAGAAGCCCCATTACACTGATGCTTGGGCTCAACTCCCATAACCCTTGGTAGCAGTTTAGCTTTAAAGTGCATTCAAGGAACAATGACATGATTAAAATTGCAGGCAGACAAGGCTTTTCTGATGACTGCTTTAGACTTCCTATGTACTGTGCCCACCAACATAAAAGATGTCCTTCCCTCAATATTTCTCTTTGTAGCCCCTACTTCATAGTCACAGAGCAGAATCAGTCAGATGCACTTGCAAGGTGAATGGGGAAATTGCTGGATAGGATAAGAAGAGCAGTGGAATTGAGGTCAGGTGGTCATCGTGACATTCCTGTTTCTCTTCCATCAATCAAAATCTCGTTGGAGACACTCTATTTTTTTCATGATAATTATGTTTGAGCTTTACATAATTCTCCTAATTTTATTTAATTGTTTTTATTCCCTCAAGAGGATTCAATAAATAAGCAATGCATTCAGTGAGATATTCCTTCTTTGTGAGAGCTTCCTTATAAATGAATTCTCAATCACTGAAAACTTTGTGTCCTGATTTTTGGCTAGGGGAATTGGGTCACTGACCCTGATCATTTTTTAGACTTTATTTTCCCCAGATGAAGCCCTTATTTTTCTCTGAAGTATCCTTTCCCTTTCTTTACTCCTTTCTGACCTGTCTGGTTGCTGGGGCACGTTAAGTGGAGGCAATGCCGTGAGAGTGAAATGTCTAGATACTTCTGTATCTGTGGTCAGCAATGTCTTAGGCAGAAGTGCACTGGTCTCAGCAGCAATGCCAGTATCTTGCTGAAAAACTAGAAAGACATGTCTTTGCTCTCCTATCTCGTTGTACTCCTCTCCGTTTAAGACAGATGGGACTCAACCTGCTACTTTCTTCTCAGCTATTTGGGGGCTAAAAAAAAAAGGCTTTCTCAAAAGAACTAGCTTCCTTAGAGGTCCACTGATCTCTGCATGCAAAGCTTTCTTTATGACCTATAGTTTTCCACTCTTCATCCTGAAGTTCCTTGCTACTGACCCCAGATTTATTACGAGCCCCAGTGGAAGAACTCACTTGAGCTCTGTTGGCACAGCGTTGGCTGTCTTCAACAGAAAGCTCCTTGGCTAAACACAGGGGATCAGGAACATTTTTAATCTACCCTCTTTCTAGAATTGCCTTCTTTTTAGTTCAAATGATTGTTACTTTGTTAATAAACTGTTTTAAAAATGACTGTAGATCTAAAATTCTAAGGGCCCATTCCTGGTGTGAGGAAGGTCAGAATCAATGATGATGAATGGAAAATAACTCGGTATGATAATGCTTAAGCATTTCATTAACAAACCTACAGAAGCTTAAATTTCTGTGAGGTCTGATCTGCTAATACTTTCCTATACTCTTTCTGACTTTCATGCTTAGAAAATTCATGACCATCCTAAATTTATCAAAAAATAGCTATTACTTAAAAATATTAATTATCTATATTTAGAATTTATTTAATAACAGATGCTAAGGTAGGTGTCCAAATTTATTTGTTAATCTCTAGATGATTCTCCATTTCTGAGGGCATGTTTCTTTTTCTTATTTTTTAATAACTAAATTTTCATAAGCAATTTGTGTGCTTGGACTTTCTATTATGTTCCATTGATGTCTGGATCTTTCTGGCAACAAGCATCTTTACTTAACATAGCATTACACTTAGTCTTACTAACTGTGGAGGAAATTCCTCTCCATTTTGTTTCAGAATTGGTCTTCCTGAAGCCTGAGATTACCTGCAGTATCATGTTTGGCCTCTAGAGGGAGATGCTACACAACTTGAACTTGATGGAAAGCCAGAAAGCCACCGCTTTGAGGAAGAGCTTTTACTTTGCTTGCCCTGTAAACCCACTCACTGCTCTGTCAGGGTGTCCATGTGGCTGAATTGTTTCCAGGAAAAACCTGCAGAAAGGAACCTCCTGCTTCCTCAGAGCTCAGACATGATACACGCCCTCATCTCAGCGCTTGTGATGATATTCACACTTGGTGAGTAAAGTCTCTTTTTATTTTATCTTACTATGGTCTTCTGATTTAGAATTGGCTTAACGAAATATTCTCCTATGTTTGCAAGTCAATCCCTGACCCAGAATTTGTGTTACAGGAAGAACAAGAGCCCAGACAGTGACTCAGCCTGAGAGCCACATCTCTGTGTCTAAAGGGGACCCAGTGCAGGTGAAGTGCAGCTATTCGTATTCTGGGAGTCCTCGGCTCTTCTGGTATGTCCAGTACCCCAGACAGCGCCTCCAGTTACTCCTGAAAGACTCCTCAAGAGAGAGCACCCAGGGTTTCACCGCTGACCTCAACCAGGCTGAGGCATCCTTCCATCTGAAAAAACCCTCAGCTCAGGAGGAAGACTCAGCTGTGTATTACTGTGCTCTGGGTAACACAGTACCTGGCTTCACAAGAGAAGCAGAGTGCAAACCCCTTACAGAAAGCAATTCCATGTTCCTTATTTGACCACCGTGGGGCATTGTCTCTCTAGAGACTGACACTGAATTTACCTCTCAGATACAGAGTTGTCATCAGTTGTCAACTAGCTGTAGAATTTTTTTAAGGGAATTCTCATTGCCTACTCTGTATAAGTTAATTTTTAAATAGCAAGTGTATTATTTTAGATATTAGTACCTGGAAAAATACTTCTGAAATAAAACTATGTAATAGCATGAAAATCCTCTTCTTGGCCCAGGTGGGCTCCCCAGGTTTAATGACACAGTCCCATTTCTCCAACTGTGCTGCTACCTCATCCACACCCACATGTATCTTCACCACATGCTGAAGTTCCTTAAAAGTGGAATGGTGCCTCCTGACATGTGACTGCTGATCTTTCTGCAGCTGATGCCTTTCTTCTCATGTACTTGATGGACTCATACTATCCGAGTAGGGGCAATCAGGAGAAAAATCATGGCAAGTTGAAAAAGGAAAGTTTAATATAAAGAATTATTAAAAAAAAAGAATTATTAACAAATAGCAGAGCATTATTTACTAATGAACTCTAAAGAACACTAGAAAGAACTCTAATGAACACAAAAATAGCATCTGTAGGGAGACACTTCTCTTTAAGACTATGCTAGAGTTTCACGGAAAGTAGCACATTATAATATGTACTCTCTTCTCCTATCACAGTGATGACTCAGACTTCACTGGGGGAGTGTGTGACTGTAGCCTACTGGATGGGGAAGTTTTCCGAGGTGCCAGAGAAAAAGACTAACAAGCAGAAGAACAGGTCCCAGGGCTCTGGCACAGTTTGTAGGAAGCTGGCAAAGGAGTACTGCTGAACTTGCTTGGGTGCCTGTGAAACTTGCCAAGAAACCACCCGGGGGCTGTCACTAAACGTTGCTGGAAGGGAGCATCACAGGTGTCCCTCCGGATGGCCAAGCACCACAGGAGCAAGAAGTGTGGGACACGCGCCAGGACCTGGAGGAGAAGCTGCCTCTTCAGCAGGGCCCTTTCCGCTCTCTCTACTGACAAAGCTTCACATCCTGCCAGCTGGCAAAGGAGAAATGTCTACAAGGTCCATGTCCAGAATTACCCTCTGAATCTATGAAGGGGGAACTTGTAGTTCAAAGACAATAAGTTGATAACTGGCACATCTTTCATACACACTCCTCCACACACAGTTGAACTTTCAAGCAAGGGTGAAATGACTGTTTCCATCTAACAAGCTAATCTGTCCTTTGAACAAGTAAAGACATTCTCATCCTTGCTCCCAAATGAGGAAACCTGTGGTCCCAACAGTCACTATGGATCACTAGCTGTATTAATTACTTCTAAAATTCAGAGGAAATTCCACTGAAAATTCTGTTATACGCAGACTAAATTGTAAAGTTAATCTCTCTCAAGTTGTATATAGAATAAGTATAGTGAGGAGAAGGAAGAAGAAAATGGCAGTATACACAAAGGAACACATGAAAGTAAAGAGCAAGAAGAAAACGTAGAAAACTACTACATTCTTTGATTCCCGATTTGGTCATGATGCTGCAATTGATATAGACGACTTTTTTATTACACATTTTATATTTTCCCTGCTCACAGCCATAACCTCTGTGAATTGGGTTACTTACCTAGTGGTGTGACCCAATTCTTCATCCTCAAAGGATCTGAGTACTCAAAAATCTTGTCTTTTTATTGGTTGTTGTAATTTAACATTAACCTTTAGTATTGGGCATGGAAGTGCCAAGAGGCTCCCCTAGGAAATCTCCTGGGTTCCAGACATAGTCCTCTTTTTATTTGATATGTAGCAACAACCCCATTTCTCCTTGGTAATTGGTATCAACCACCCTAGTCAGTAGAGTAACCTCATTTTCTATTCATTGGTTGTGAGACGTATGTAGCCCAAATAGCCACATGGAAGTCTTATCTTCCAGTTCAGTGAAACCATTGCTGTGTTCCCTGGGGAAAGCACTATTTCTTTTCAAGAATAAGAACTAATACAACTCAAAGTTACAAACATTACATGCAAAAATCTTGCTAGTGAGTTACTGAAAATAACAGTGAAGGATCCACTCCCAGGGCCACCTCCTTCATTTCTGGAATCATGCATTCTGGCGATGGGGGAGACAACACCATTACTTATCTCTGCTGTAAAGCACACATTGCAGCCGATGAGACAGAAGGCCGTCTTTTCAGAGTTGTTTTTCAACCGGTGCTATTACAGAATCAATGTGTGTGAGAGTGCTCGGTTGTTCAGTCCCCTTTGTGACCCCATGGACTATGGTCCACCACAATCCTCTGTCCCTGGCATTTTTCAGGCAAGAATACTGGAGTGGGTTGCCATTTCCTATCCCAGGGGATCTTACTGGCCCAGGGCTCAAACCTGTGTTTCCTGCATCTCCTGTATTGGCAGGTGCATCCTTTATCACTGTGACACCTGGGAAGCCCATGGAATCAATAAGCCATTCTAAATTTAATCAGGTCAGCCATTTCTGGATGATAGGGTATGTGGTAAGAAAGATAATTCTGTGGGCATGTGCCCATGGCTGTAATCTTTTGCTGTGAAAATCGTTTCTTCCTCAGAAGAAGTGCTGTGGGGAATATCTTGCTGAAATTAGGCATCCTGTGAGTTTATGAGAAGGACGCTGGCAGAGTACAACAGCAGGTATAAGTGTCTATTCCAGTGAGAACAAATCTCAGCCGTCTCCATCATAGGTGATATCTAATGTAATCCAGTCGTCACCAGGCATCTGGGAAGTCTCTCTGGGGAATGACACCACATCAGGGACTCAGTATGAGTCTGTGTCATTGACAGATTAGGCCCTGAGCAGTAGCATTAGCGAGGTCAAACTTGATAAGTGCAAATCAGTGCTTTTGAGCTCAGGCATAACTTTCAGACTGCTAGCAAGGCCGGATCATGAAGTCATGAGACCAAAGTGATGAAGCAGGTTTCACTGAGATGTTCCTTTCTCTGCAATCTCTGCAACTTTTGAGAGTAGTTTGAGAAGGATCAGTGTTAACTCTTCCTTAACTGTTTAGTAGACTGACTCTATAGCTTTGGAGTCCAGTTCTCTGACCATATTGGAGATTCTGAGGCAAATCCAATATTAATTAACTTATTCCCTTTCTATTTAATTCAGCCAGAGTCAGTTTCTGTTACTCATAAATAAGAACCTTGACTGATATACAATCTCATTCCAGCATTAGGCAAGTTAGGAAAAAAGAAGAAGGGCATGGTATCAGAAGTGACTGTAAGAAGTCTAACAGTGCTCCTCAGAGGTGTTCTGTAAATACTGGGCATCAGTGTTCTTTCTTAATTGAGTTTTTAGTGCATAAGATTGTAGCTGTTCTCACTCTAGGCTGGAACTGGAGTTCGACAAAGGCAGATAACAGAACAGCTTTGCGATTTCCTCTGACCCAGCCCTAACACACTTCATCTTCCTCGAGTGGTTCTCTTTGCAGGATGATGTTGCCCCCACAAGATGGCATTGCCTCTCTCCTCAGACTCACTTTATTTGAAATCAGCACATTTGTATTGGAAGCAGAAGATTAAGCTTCCTTTGATTGGCTGGGTAAGAAACCTGAGACTCTCCCTGGGACTCAGAGGGACTGGATGAGTACACCCAAAAAAAGAGCTAGACTGAGGAACCTGGCTTTATTTCAGGACGAGAGCTGCGTCTTCTTCCCCCTAAAGAAGAAGAATGGAGAAGCTTCTGGCTCTGTCTTTGGTGATTCTGTGGCTTCAGCTGGCTAGTGAGTTGGGGCTCTTGGTGATGGGAAGAGGGTGACCAAAGTTCAGAGTCCACAAGACTGAGGGGCAAAATCTTCTCTTTAATTGGGAAAAGTGAAAAGTGAAAGTGTTAGTCGCTCAGTCCTGTCTAACTCTTTGTGACCCAATGGACTAGCCCGCCAGGCTCCTCTGTCCGTGGAATTTTCCAGGCAAGAATACTGGAGTGGGTTGCCATTCCCTGCTCCAGGAGATCTTCCTGACCCAGGGATCAAACCCACATCTCCTGCTTTGGAGGCAGATTCTTTACCACTATGCCACCAGGAAAGCATGTTAATTGGGAAATGTACCCTCAAATTATGGAAGGAAATGCAAACACTAGCGAGTGAAAATGCAGTGACTGATTCCTGGCCTCTGTCCTTGTGTTTCTGCCTAGAGGTGAATAGCCAGCAAGGAGAACAGAATCTTCAGACCCTGAGCATCCAGGAGGGTGAAAATGCCACCATGAACTGCAGTTATAAAAGTATTACTTTAACTGCCTTACAGTGGTACAGACAAGATTCAAGGCAAGGCTTTGTTCATCTGATTTTAATGCGTTCAAATGAGAGACAGAAATATAGTGGGAGACTACACTTCACACTTGACAACTCCATCAAAAGCAGTTCCTTGTCCATCACGGCTTCCCAGGCTGAGGACGCGGCTACTTACCTCTGTGCTGCAGACCCACAGTGCTCCGCGGGCACCCGCAGCCCCAGCACAGACCTGCCAGAGCTGTCTCTCGGAAGCCGCAACAGTGTGCAGAGTTGGTGGTTTTGTCTTCCCACAAAGGAGAGTCTGCAAATGGCTAGCAACATGAAAGGGAGCTCCTCTCAAATTCTTGATGTTTTTGGTAGCGTGTCAGACTATAGCAAAGGGCATGAGGTTTAGAACGGGAAACTGAAATGCCAGATTCAGCTCTGCCCATCCTGGCTGTGTCTTTAGCCATGTCATCGGTGTAGCAGCCTTCAGTTTCCTCAGTTTAAACAAAGGATTCAGACTGGATGAGCCTAAAGACCCTTCAAGTTCTAATTTTACCAGGTCACCTCTGGAGGATGAAGAAGGACTTCTCAGTATAGAAGGGCTCATCTGTTATATGTGCAGCCCCCTCAAGACCTAGGGAGGGCTTTAAGATGCCTGAGATGATTTTAGTATTTCTCTAATTCCTGTATAGGAAACAGTAGATTCATCAGGCATTAGAAATAAAAAGGATTTAGGACTGTTTCAATGAAACTTTTCACTTTAAAACTGAGTGAAAACGTTATGTGATAATAGACACAAAGATCACAGTCTTTGGAGTAAATGAGACGAAGATGTGAATCTGATTCTGCCATTTATGATTTGTATGATTTCTAAGCTTCAATTTCTCCATTAAAGAGATGGGAATTTATCCAAAAGTCAGAATTTTTCCTCTTATAAGTGAGAGATGTATGTTTTCTGCTATCAGCCCCTAAAGTATTGTTTTTTGAAAGTGGATACTTCTGTTTATTATCACATATATAACAGTTTTCCATCCATTGTATTCTTGTTCCTGGTAAGAATAGTTTTCTTGATAGAGTTTTGATGCTACTGAAAATGTGTTTGTGGACAAAGGGCATTTGTATTTATGTGACACTTGGTGGAAAAGGTAGGAGGGCAGGGGAAAGGTTGGTAGGACTGTGGTTCCCACACTCCAGACCTTAAACCACCACCATCACCTATATGAGAATCACCTAGAAAACCTTTGAAGATCTGGGTTATTAGGAGCTTACTCAATCAGACTGAAGCAGTGATGTATTTTTAATGAACATCATTTATATCAGATATTGGTTCAGCTTCATATCACAAAAAAATCAGGTAACGTTTTTAACAAGCTGGAGTTTACTTCCCTCTCATATAAAGAAGCTCTATTGCATGTACCATGTGCAGTCCAGGGCTGGTATACTAGCTTCATAATTTTGTGAGGAATCAAGGGTCTTCTTTCTGGCTGTTTCTTGTCCTTAAATTGTCACTTTGGTTTATATACTTTGCCGAAACAGCAAGAAGTCTATCCATTTTATCCACCTTCCAGGAAGAACGTCAAGAGGTAACTGAGCACATGCTGGCCACATTAGCCATTTTCAGAAGCTTCACCCCGAAGCTCCTACTTACATTTCACTCATGAGTGTTAGTCCGTGTCTCCACATTTCTTACATCTGCAAAGGAGCCCGGGATATCAGGATTTTTTCAGTCTCTGCATGTTGTCGCTCACACAAAATTGTTGTTCTCAGTTCAATTCAGCTTAGTCGCTCAGTTGTGTCCGACTCTGCGATCCCATGGACTGCAGCACCCCAGGCTTCCTTGTCCATCACCAATTCCCAAAATTTGCTCAAATTGATGTCCATTGAGCCTATGATGCCATCTAACCATCTCATCCTCTGTCATCCCCCTCTCCTTCCACCTTCAATCTTTCCCAGCATCAGGGTCTTTTCCAGTGAATGAGTTCTTCACATCAGGTGGTCAAAGTATTGGAGCTTCAATTTCAGCATCAACCTCCCAATGACTATTCAGGACTGATTTCCTTCAGGATTGACTGGTTTGATCTCCTTGCAGTCCAAGAGACTCTCAAGAGTCTTCTCCAACACCACAGTTCAAAAGCATTAATTCTTCGGTGCTCAGCTTTCTTCATGGTCCAACTCTCACATCCTACATGACTACTGGAAAAATCATAGGTTTCACTATATGGACCTTTGTTGGCAAAGTATTGTCTCTGCTTTTTAATATGCTGTCTAGGTTGGGATATCAGGATCTTTTCAATCTCAGCATGGTGTCACTCACAAAAAAATTTTGATTCTACCATAATTGAAAAAGACACATGTACCCCAGTTTATTTAAGCACTATTTACAATAGCTAGGACAAGGAAGCAACCTAGACGTCCATTGACAGATGAGTGGGTAAAGAAGTTGTGGTACATATGCACAATGGAGTATCACTCAGCTATAAAAAGGAACACATTCGAGTCAGGTCTAATGAGGTGGATGAACTTAAAGCCTATTGCACAGGGTGAAGTAAGCCAGAAAGAGAAAGACAAGTATCATGTATTAATGCATATATATGGAATCTAGAAAGGTGGTGATGATGACCTATTTGCAGGGCAGCAAAGGAGACACAGACATAAAGAACAGACTTTTGGTCACAGTGAGGAAGGGAGAGGGTGGGAAGACTTGAGAGGGTAGTACTGAAATATATATATTACTATATGTAAAACAGAGAGCCAGTGGGAATTTGCTGTATCACACAGGGAACTCAAAGCTGATGCTCTTCTAACAACCTAGAGGGGTGGAAGGGGGAGGGAGGTGGGAGTGAGGTTTAAGAGGGAGGGGACATGTGTACGCCTGTGGCTGATTCATGTTGATGTATGGCAGAAACCATCGCTAGAGTATAAAGTAATTATCCTCCAATAAAAAATAAAAAAATAAACTATGTAATCAACAAGGACCCACTGTAGCACACAGGGAAGACTGCTTCGTGTTCTGTAATAACCTAACTGGGAAAAGATTTGAGAAATAATAGGTCCATGTTTATGTATAATTGAATCACTTTGCTGTACAGTTGAAACTAACATGATACTATCAATCAACCATACTCCAACATAAAATAAAAATGAAAAAAAATTGTAGTTCTATTAGAAGTAGTAGAAAATGAGCATTCTATAGGCAAATAGCAGTTTCTGCTGTACTCTCAATATGGCGTATATTAAGACTCATGTAGGTTTTTTTGCTGGTTTAGTGATATTCAGTTTTGAAATACTGTCTCCAGTCTGCTTCCCAGCTCTGTTGACTTTGCTTCCTAAAAGTCCTCTAGAAGATGTCACAAGCCCCACAAGCCAACTCACCTCCACAATCCTCATTAAAAATCCATCTTAGTCTCTTGTTCAACACTCGACACACCCCATCACTCTTCCATGTAGTCCCTTATACCATGGTGAGAGCGATTTTGTCCGAGTGCAAATTTTAGCCTGTCAGCCACCTGGATCCGCATTTGCTCTGAGGATAAAGAAAAGGTGTGTCTCCAGCTTCATTTCATTGTGTCCTAATCTCCGTCTCTGTCTCTCCCTCTCTCTCAACAGAACAGATACTACGTTTGCCAAAGGCACTACTTTCCTCTTATATAACCCATTCATAGAAATTTTAGGTGATTTTTTTATTTTTTTCTTTTCCTAAAATTCTTTTCCTTGCTTCAAAAGAGTTAGAAGAGAAGAGAGAAGAAAAGTCACTCAGTCGTGTCCGACTCTTTGTGACCCCATGGACTGTAGCCCACCAGGCTCCTCAGTCCATGGGATTTTCCAGGCATGAATACTGGAGTGGGTTGCCATTTCCTTCTCCATCAAAAGAGTTAAAAACATACTAAATGCCTACTCATTCTTGTATACTTGTCCAAGAGTCAATAACTAAGGAAAGCTTAGTGGATATTTTTAGAATTACAGACCTCTGCATTTTCAGGTTTGTGATTTATTTTTACTTCTTTTATTATTTGTTTAAGGTCTATTTTCAATCCTACTCTGTGATCTCCTTAATGATAGTGTCCATAGCTGTGTTTTTCTTTCTTGAAAACTCAGCATCACTGTATCTTAGGCATTTTTTTGTTGTTTTTTAGTTGCTAAGTCTTGTCCAACTCTTTGTGACCTCATGGACTGTAGCCTGCAAGACTCCTCTCTCCATTGGACTTCCAGGTGAGAATACTGGAGTGGGTTGCCATTTCCTCCTCCAGGGGATCTTCCTGACCCAGGGATCGAATCCACATCTCCTACATTGGCAGGTGGATTCTTTACCACTGAGCCACCCAGGAAGTATCTTTGGTATTAGCATCATTCAATTTCCTTCTTCTTTTCTATCCATTACTGTGTTCTTTATCTTAAGCCTCCTCAAAAAGCTATGATAATATTTAGTGAAAAAGTAATCTTTAGAGGTTTATGGATAAATTCTTGGAGTATAGAGGGGATTGGCAAAGGATAGCCACAGGGCAAAATACTTTGATACTTGTGTTTATAAATAAAGTTTTGTTGGAAGACAGCCATGCTCATTCATTTATGCATTGACCATGGATGCTTTGTGCTATACCAGCATAGTTGTAGCAGAGCCTGTACGACTTCAAAACCTAAACTATTTACTATTTGACCCTTTATGGACAAAAAAGTCTGCCAACCTACAGGGTGCAGGAATTATATTAGAATTTTTCGATTTGGATTTTTTTGTTTGATGACAACAAATTAAATAATAAAGGCATATTTCTAATCATCTGTTGGGCCAATTTAGAATACTCCCCGTCTTTCTGAAGACTTTATGTTATGTCATTTTTTAATCTAATTAAAGACAAATGGAATAATGACACTTTACAAATAAAAGCATCATAGGTCTTTAAATGGATAAAAGTTTTAAGAATATTTTTTAAACATTTAAAAAGTTTGAATGTATCAACATGGAACTCAGTAGAAAAAAAGAGCAGCAGTAAATGCACAATATTTTTTTCAGTGCTGATTTTTGATGCTTTGTTCAATAATAGAGTTATATAATGCTGACTTAAATGGATATTTTTGAATAGAAGTAAAAATACTGGAAATCACTAATCACAGTAATTCAGACAATAGTGCATGAAGCTCCAAATCATTTTAATCAGGTGAATTATTGAATGACACCATCTATAGCTTTCTTCTAATGAGATTTCACCACCTCTTTAGTTTCAGCAAAATATCACTCCTCACATTAATGTTTTAATATGAACTTTATTAATTTTGTATTTTGTATGCATGAGTTTCCCTGATAGCTCAGTTGGTAAAGAATCCACCTGCAATGCAGGAGACCCTGGTTCGATTTCTAGATCGGGAAGATCCGCTGGAGAAGGGATAGGTTACCATTCCATATTCTAGAGCTTTGCTTGTGGCTCAACTGGTAAAGAAATCCGTCTGCAATGCGGGAGATCTGGGTTTGATCCCTGGGTTGGGAAGATCCCTGGAGAAGGGAAAGGCTATCCACTCCAGTATTCTGGCCTGGAGAACCCCATATAGTTCATGGGGCCGCAAAGAATTGGACACGACTAAGCGACTTTCACTTTGGTGATTAAGAACTGTGAACCGAAGACATACTTAACCTGAGTTTTGTATGTATCAGTTCAGTCGCTCAGTCGTGTCTGACTCTTTGCAACCCCATGAATCGCAGTACGCCAGGCCTCCCTGTCCATCACCAACTCCTGAAGTTTACTAAAACCCATGTCCATCCAGTCGGTGATGCCATCAAGCCGTCTCATCCTCTGTCGTCCCCTTCTCTTCCTGTCCCCAGTCCTTCCCAGCATTAGGGTTAATGTTCTAATATTTTTTAAATAGTATGAGAGTGGTCTCTTATATGAAGAACTGTGTCTTAATTTTGAGAAATACCTAATGCCCCTGTGTTCAGACCCTAGACATGCGGCTGGAAGAAGCTCATCATACCACGGGCCTGAGAACTATTTCTTGTAGAGGCTATACTTCATAAACAGATCATTGTACACCCAGACGTGTCCACTCATTCACTTATTCATTCATTTCTCAAATATTTTTAAACCATTTGCTCTGAACTAGCATTCTGTGTATTTTGAGATGTTGGCCGCTGAGATTAATAAGTTCCTGATCTCAGGTGCATCAAACCTAGTTTGAAAAACAACACAAAAATGATTCCAATATGGTGTAGAAATGACAGTGATATATGTGCATACAAGGTATGGTGGGAAGAGAGGTGGGTCCTAAATCAGCCTGAAGGACTGGATCAGTACTTTCATAAGGAGTTGGCATGTAAATTGGTTCTTAAAGAAGGAATAAAAAGTTGCCTAGGCGAAGATTCTGGGCAGAAAGGAAGAACATTCTAAGCAGAGACAGCTCATCCCCTAGTTCTAGGGGACCAGTGAGGGAAACGACAAGAAGAGATCTCAGTACAGTCTTTTTTCACACTCATACTGTAACTTAAGTTGCTTAAACGAGCTTATTGCTCTACGTGATCAGACAATAGATGCTGGGTCTGGAAAGGCTTAAGGGAACTGTATTTCTCTGCATCTTAAAGACAGAGGAATTACCAACTGTCTCAACCTCGGGCACCATTGCTAAGTCTGCAGAAATTATTTGGTGCTTCCTTCCTTGAGCCCTACACACACCCCAGATACCTATTTCCCTTCTATGCCTACAACTTGCGCTCTTTTTCAGGGTAAATACCAGAAGTACAGCAGACTGCAGGAACAGAGGGAGAACAACAGAGGGCGCTGCTCCCTCTCGCTGGTGGTTTGATATCAATTCATCTTTCATTTCTGAGAACATTTCTCTCTTGCTCAGCCTACAGCATGATCGTGTAGGGGAGTTTGGCTTGCATAACGCATGAACCAAGATTTTCTTGAAGATTTCAACAAAAGATCAAGAAACTAGAGGAATAGTTTTTTCAACTTTCCTCTATCCCCAAACTCAGCCTCCCACTGCTTCTGAGCCAGCTATGCTGTCTGCTTTGTGCTTAGGACTTGTGATCTTGTTGACAATGCGTGAGTAACATTTATTTAAAATTTCTAAGATGTTCTATTCCTTGGTTTTAGGTTGCCATGTAACCTCTATCAAGTGGGAGATGGTCCCTCTTCCTTAGCCAACTTAACAAAGTCTTACCGTGTGTGTGTGTGTGTGTGTGTGTGTGTGTTGTTGTTGTTGTTGTTTTAAGGAGGGACCAGTGGAGACTCGGTGACCCAGACAGAAGGTGTTGTTACCCTCCCTGAGAAGGCACCTCTGACTCTGAAGTGTACTTACCAGTCCAGCTATCCAGTTGTTCTTTTCTGGTATGTCCAGTACCAAAACAAAGAGCTTGAGCTGCTCCTGAGAAGCTCATTAGGAAACCAGGTGACCAGCAGAGGTTTTGAAGCCACTCATACCTCGAGTGACAGCTCCTTCCACCTGCAGAAATCCTCCGTGCAAACATCAGACTCAGCTGTGTACTACTGCGCTCTGAGGGACACAGTGAGGGAGGCTGCAGGGGGAGCTGAACGCAAACCCAAGGGCACAGTTGGGGTCAGGCTGTGGGCAGCTCTCCAGAGTTCTATGCCAGAGGCATCGTCAAAGCACTGTCAGCTCAGGAGCTCAGAGCTAAGAACCTTGGAATTCTTGGATTGCCCTACAGAGAGGAATCTGGGGTGGGACAGTGTAAAGAGGAACCTAAGTGCTTTTCTCCAGAAATGCCTGTTTTCAGCCCATTCACATTCCCCCCAAAGGCACAGAATCCCTTGAAGTGTCATTAACTCTTCAGTGACAATTCAGTTGATATATGCTGAAATATTTCACAACCTGTTAATGAAAACTCCCAGGAACATTGTTAATGGATGACTGTGTGATCTGGAAGGTAGTCTCTGGTTTTTATAATTCAGACTAGGATTGTATGTCTTGCTGAAATACACCTGCAGACACTCCATCTTCAGTGACTAGGAGCTTTATTCTCTCTTCCCTTGACTTTTCCATCCCCTCTGGTTGCTACAGCAATGCTGCTACCTAAGTAAGTTCCAGGAGGAGAGTTTTCTGACAAGATATTCCTTCTGTCAATGGCCCTGTGGGTCGAAGCAGTCCAGTTGGTGAAGATTGCATGCATGATGTGTATTGTTTGTATTCAAACAGGGTGCAGGATATTCTCTTTGCCAGTAATAACATCACCTCAGGGGAAATTTATTCATCAGTCAGTCAGACTTCTGATACATGGAAAAGTGTTTATGTACTATTACAATAACTTTGGAGTGAAGTGAGCTTTTCACCTGCTCCAAGAAACTAGGAGCAAGTATCACCCACTCCCAAGGCAGGAACACCTCCCCACTCCTCTGCTCATGAGCAGGAATGTGGAGCCACTTGGGTCAGTGCTCTGCATCTCTGCAACAGTCATGCCCATTGCACAGAGCATCCCCTCTGCATCTCTGAAGGTGGAACTCCTGTCCGCGCCTTTGGGGACCAGACTTTCTGGAAGGAGAGTGGGGGACCAGAAGGTGTGAACAAAGATATGGTTTACTGCCAGGCAGTCAGGGAGTTGTGGCCTAGACACTGATTATTTGTCATCTCATAATTTATAAGCACAGCAATCAAAATACAGAGTTTAATAGTTAGAATAGTTTTAATTGTCCTGGAGGATGTAGTCCCCATCCTCATTTAACATGGTGGATGTCTGGACACCTGCCTGAAGGTCAGTGCAGACTTCCTCCCTAACATCCTGGAGTCCTGCATACTGGGTGTTGGCCACCTGAGCACTGGGGCTTCAACATCATGATAAACAGGCCAGAGAAAGGGAGAGGGAGATGAAAAGACAAAAATAAATCTTACAGTGGAAAAAAAGTATTCAAGCAGGTTTTATTCCTTGGTGGTAACTGTATTAGCTCTCTGATACAGTTCTGGTCTGATTTCTCATTCCACATCTCTGGGTCCAGGCTAGTGGGACTACAGACAAAATTTGTTTCATGTATTTTGTCCAGTTTTCTAGTTGTAACGTCAACTCTACCTTCAACTGTGAAAAAGAAGCAACGGTAACTTTTTTTTTTTGTGTATTTTTAAAAATGTGTCATTTTATGATGGTAGGGTATGTAATAATAACCTTATCATTCAATCACATATTATTTGAGACTTGCTGTAGATAAGGTTTCCTCCATGGCATGTTGACTGAGTCTTGGGGATGAAAAGAGCTAATTCAGGCAAAGAACTTGAGGAGAGGAAGGAGCACTTTCCATTCAGGGAGATCCTTCTCTGATTCATGGGAATCTTGGAGACATATGGAAGGAAGAAGTCTCTGACTATTCCATCTAGAAATTGTAACTGGGGTTTCTTGTGAAGCTAGAGATAGCTGTGCCATGCAAAAAATTATGGAAGTAATAATAGTTTGCCTAAGCACGCTTATGTTTAGGACTCTCTTCTTAGGGTCCTGTCCCATTCTCTATGTAATCCCACAAACTATTATCAGGAGAAATAGGTCAGACCTGACTGTGGTGCAATTTTCATCATGACCACCAGAAGGCGGGGCTTCCTTCAGGTGCGGTTCCTCATGGTATTCAGGAGCTGGTTTCACTTGCCCACTTTGCAGCCACAATCAGAAAATTGCCGCTGTGCAGAAAGGGGCTCTCAGTTTCTGAGTGAGGAGCTTCTGTAACATCCAGATGGAGACTAGATTTATTAAATTTGTGTATTGCAGGGAACAAGGATCGTTTCCTTTTGCCAGCATGCATTCTGCCACTCACTCAGTTCTTCTGATCATCTTAATATTCGGTAAGTAACATTTTATCCTAAATGTTTATGATTTTTCATTTTCCTATGATTATAGGTAAGTTTTATTTTTCTTCTCTAGCTGAAAACTCTCCTCCTGTGCATTTCTACAATAACTAAGTGATTCTCTTGTAGGAGGGACCAATGGTGACTCAGTGAACCAGACAGAAGGCCCAGTGACTGTCTCAGAGGGGGCTCTCATGACCCTGAACTGCACTTACCAGACTGCTGATTCGGCTCCCTATCTTTTCTGGTATATCCAGCATCTCAGCAAAGCTCCTCAACTCCTCCTGAAGGGCTCGACGACAAACCGGAGGCCCGAGCATGAAGGTTTTCAGGCTACTCTTGTTAAGAGGGACAGCTCCTTCCACCTGCAGAGACCGGCAGTGCAAGCATCAGACTCGGCTGTGTACTACTGTGCTCTGAGGGACACAGTGATGGAGGGCTGCAGGGGGAGCTGAGCACAAACCCAGAGTGCAGATGGGGCTCCGGCTGTGGGCAGACCCGGAAAGGGGTTGTTGTTTCGGTCTTTAGTGGTTTATGCTAGCTGTGTTGTTGTTTATTTGCTAAGTCATGTCCGACTCTTTTGCGACCCTATGACTTAGTGGGCTTCTCTGTCCATGGGATTTCCCAAGCAAGAAGACTGGAGTGGGTTGCCATTTCTTTCCCCTGGGGATTATCCCGACCCAGGAATGGTACCCATGTCTCCTGTTTGGCAGGCAAATTCTTTACCACTGAGCCACCTGGGAAGCCCCTGTTTTATGCCAGAGGCGTCGTCAAAGTACTTCCAGCTCTGAAGCTCAGCGCCAAGAACCCTGGAATTCTTGGATTGGTCTACAGAGGGGAATCTGAGAGGGGACAGTGAAAAGAGGAATCTAGAAGGCCTTCTCCAGAAGTGCTCCAGACTGTTTTTAGCCCAGTCACATTCCCCCAGATGGCATAGAATTCCTGGAAGTGACATTAACTCTGTTCAATGACAGTTCAGCTCTGTTCAATGACAGTTCAGTTGATATATGCTGAAATATGTCATAACTTGTTGATGAAAACTCCCAGGGCACCTCGTTCATGGATGAATGTATGACCTTGAAGCTACTGTCTGATTTTTATAATCCAAACCAGAATTTTGTGTCTTGCTGAGTTTCACCTGCAGACACTCCATCTTTAGTGACTGCGACCTTTACACTCTCTTCCCTTGACTTTTCCAACTCTTATGGTTGCTCAATAAATGCTGCTGCTGTGAGTCCCATGAAGATGGTTTCCTGAGAAGATATTCCTTCTGTCAAGGGCCCTGTGGATCAGAGCAGTCTAGTCAGTGAACATTTTGTGCATGAGGTGTCTTGCTTATATGATGCTGACACAGCCCACCCTCATCTTGTCATCATGGCAGCTCTTTACAGAATGCTAGGTCAGGATCCCAATTCTGGTCTTGGGGATCTGTGCTGTGAGAAATTCTGGACATGAACATGACCACGTAACCTGACAATTATCTTTATTGCTGTATTGAGGCCTCTGATCCTTTTGAAGTGTGTCAAATTCAGTGACCAAGCAAACACTCGGTCCGTTAGTGAAAAGAGGGCACATGGACTCCTGTTGACCAGGATTCTAAGTTCTTAATATATTCACAACGTTCCCACAGCAGACCAGAAAACAGAGAAATGTGCGGCTCTCACTGTAACTTGCAATGAATGAAACTCACCAAGAGAAACTCGTCCTGGCATTCTGGAGGTCTCTGAACCTCACCTGTGCATTATCCCTCTTGTATGATTCTGCGGGACTGACAGGCACAGATGAAGGTTTTGCAGAGCCTGAGCTTTCTTTGATTTCAGAGGCTTTTCTTAAGAAAAAATGAAATTACAAAATCAAGTTTCTTGGCCCAGGACACTAAGGCATCCTGAAATACAAGCTGATTTTGCTTCATGGTAAACCCTCTTCATAAAATTTACCTTCCTCTTTAAAATCAAAGCGTTATAACCATCTTATATCTTTTTGTCCTGATGTTGGCAGATTAGAACCCCCCAGGACTCTTTCTGTCCCAGAACTTGATCTGTAATTAATATGAGTATTTTCAGCTCTATCACTTTTTAAATAACAGCTTTATAAAGGTAATTCACATATCATCAACGTCCTGCTTTTAACTGTACAGTTGAGTGGTTTTTAGCCTGTTCACAGAGTTGTGCAGTCATCAATACTATCTGATTCCAGAACTCCATTCCAGGAAGAAACTTTGTACACATTAGCAGTCACTCCCATTCCCCGTTTCCCCCAGACTCTGGCCTCCACCCCTCTGTTCTCTGTCTCTGTGGATCTGACGGTTGTGGGCGTTTCCTGGAGGTGGAATCAGACAGCAGATGGCGGCGCCTGTCTGCTCTCACCTGGAGGACTCTCTCCATGGTCTCTACGTCAGCTCTTCACTACTCCTCATGCTCAGTAATAGGCTGCTCTGTGATCCCACCTATTCTCCTTCTCCATTCTTCCCTTGAAGAATGATTGTTTTGGAAACATTTTGGCTGTCTCCACTTTTCAGCTCTTATAAACAATGCTGGTGTGAGCACTCGTGTGCAGGAGCTCCATTGTTCTAAATGAATGTACTTTCAGTTAGAGGTTTGACTTTTCTTGTTTTCATATCTGTTTCATTTCATTTTGCTTTATTTGGTACCAACATTTCCTTATGGATGTAAAATGAGTAAGTGCAAGAGAAAATGCTCTTTAAAATTATGAGTTAATGCTTACATGAGATAGAATCATTCCAAGCTATACCTGCGTTCATTCAGGAAAGCTTTTGAGCACCTACTCATATGTGTCAGCCATATGAATAAGTGTTGAGAATAGAGTAAACATGACCGAGTCTCCTGCTTTAGGATTGTATTGCTTTAAGACACCACACATGTCTTAAAACAATGTTTCTTTCACAAATCATTTTATTCACTCACTGAGCTCTGTTTGTCCCCAGTATGTGACATTGACAGGTTTATGAGCAATGGGCTAAGCATTTTAAATCCCCCTCCACCTCTTCAGGTAGATACTAGGAAACTTCCAATTTACAAATGACAAAATTGAGGTGTAGAGATGTTTAGTAACTTAATTAAGGTTACATAATCAGTTAGGAGCAAAGCTTAGGTAGGACCTCAATCAGTCTGATGCATGGCTAATATTCTTAAAAGCTACTTGATAAAACCATCATGAAATCTGTTTGTTTTTTATTAAATATCATTGCATTTTTAGAATTTTAGAATTTTTGAAATTTTCATTTGATGAAAAATAAGTTAATGGAATAATGAAAGCTGTACTTTACTCAATGGGCAATCATAGGAATCTATATATATTCTTGAACACTGAAGCCAAAAAATTGCAGTCATCATCTTTTATGTCTTTGAACATAAAGTTGCTCAGATTCTCTGTGATTGAATAACCTGCTTATTCCAGGGCTTATAGCTGAGCCTTAGCAGCCATATTAAAGGGGACATACATTACAGGTCTTCGCCATGGTAATGAGGACTATATTTTTCAGAAAAAAAAAAAAAACACGTGGCAAATATGTCTCCTCATTGAGACTGTAAGACACAGCATTTTCTGTTCTGCTACAGTGTATATCTTATTAAAGCAAATTCTTTTTTTAGACAATTAGTAAATATGGGTCTGGGCGCCCCTGGGGGATCAGTGGTAAAGAATCCGCCTGCCAATGGAGAAGATCTTCAGGATGAGTTCAATCCCTGGGTCGAGAAGATCCCCTGGAGAAGGATATAGCAACCCACCCCAGGATTCTTGCCTCAGAAATCCCATGGATAGAGGAGCCTGGTGGGTTACAGTTCATGGGGTTGCAAAGAGTCAGGTACAACTTAGTGACTGAACAGCAACAATACAGGTATGATGAGGAAGTTTCATTGATTTTTCTAAGCACTTCAGTAATTTGTGCCAAAGCCAAAACTTTCAAAGGCGATTTTCTATCAATAAAAAAGCCTAAAATCTAGTGTTTGCTTTAGTGGCTTTAAGAATTTCTAGGGTTTTCAAGTGAAAGCTACCTGATAAAGCTGAGAGGGAGGGTAAAAAGAATGCTGGTCCATCTTCATCTCTAGCATTAAGCAAATTGATTTATCAGGAATTCTCCAGGTTAGAATACTGGAGTGGGTAATCATTTCCCTTCTCCAGGGGACCTTCTCAACCCAGGGATCAAACCCAGGTCTTCCACCTTGCAGGCAGATTCTTTACCAGCTGAGCCACCAGGGAAAGCCCTTATGAAGAACGATAATATTTAAATTTTTGATGACGTTGGTCTTACGTATTCTTACAGTGAGACACAGCTCCCAAAATTAAGATGGCAAAGAGTTTTAAGACTATGATGCAAGGAATAGACGTCAGTGGAGATTGAACTCTGCTGGCATTTCTAATAGAATTTCTATTGCTTTTGATAATGCTTTGGCTCCAAACTTGTGTATTTTTAGAGTTTTCCCTATCCCAATTTCCACCACAATTAATGGGCGTGGTTTGGAAGAGTTGGGGGTGATTCATAAATACATGTATTGAGTTTTAACGGGAATTCTTATATTTAAGCACTGACTAAAATTTTCTGAATTTACTTTTGTTTACACACATACACACATGTAAACTTTAATCACATATACATGTATTTCTTCCCCTCCTGCTATTTAACATGGCACACACTTGACAGATTTTGTGACGCAGATGCAAGATATGAAATCATTCATAGACAACAAAATATTTCACAGGTAACTTTTACTAGATTCCATAGGAGGCAGAAACAAAGATTGAAGCGAAAAATTCTGCCTTTACTAGATTCCATAGGAGGCAGAAACAAAGATTGAAGCGAAAAGATTGAAGTCGAAACCCCATGATTACTTTTGATTCTCTGATCCAAAGAAGAATGAACTGAACATGATTCAGTTTTACCACTCTTTATTTCTAGTCAGACAGTGTTATAATTCGGCAAACTGTTGTGCAGAAGTCTAGCATTTCCCTCCTATAAAGGAAGCGTGTGACGTGACACAAACTGCCCTCCCTCTGCTGACTCGTGGGGCAGAAGCATCACAGCCCAGGAGCTCCGCCTGTGCCTCTTGAGCACAGGGCGCAGAATTTAGATCTGGATTTGAAATGGGACAGGGGACGTTTCACTGTAGGGAGGAGCTACCAATATGCTGATTGCCAGTGTGCTGAGGGCAGGCATAGCCTCTGTCTGTCTTGGGAAGGATGCTCACACACAGAACTCATGCTCCTCTCTCAGTTCCAAGGTTGTGGGGCGGGACAGATCATTGTTATCTGATGCATCTTGAAAGCAAGGGATAATGGGCAATTGGAATCAGGGCATTAGGTCCTAAGCCACTTCATCCCTTATACCATCGTGTTTATAAATAAGGGCTCTTTCCTGCAGGATCCAGCATGACCCAAAAAGTAACTCAAGCCCAGTCTGTAATTTCTGTGGTCGAGAAGGAAGCTGCAACCTTGTACTGTGTATATGAAGCTAGTAGTTATGGTTATTATTTAAAAATCAGACATCACATTGAAAACTGGATTTCTAGCTTCTCTATAAAAATATCTAAGAGCACAACATCCTCTGGGGTAGAGGTCAAAAGTTGTGTTTGATTGCATATTATGCCTTTGATATAGGCTCATTTTATGTTTAATATCTATGCAGATTTACAACATGAATAGCCCAACAGTAAAATTTTAAATTATTAGTCATAACATAGAAGCTGATCCACAAAGTAAAAGAATCTGAATTAACATCTCATGGAAATATACCTTGTCTCCCCCTGTGATTTTTATCAACAAAGCGTGGATCCGAGTGTGAGAAATTTCAGTATAGTTTATTCATTAATTCTTAGTGTTCTGGTAAGCATTGGGGAAACAGTTTGTTGGCAAGACAGATGTGATTTCTGCTTTTATGGAGCTCATGTCCCAGGGGGCTGAGTGGTATCCAGTACCGGATAGCAGGCAGAAAGGACATCACAGCACAGACTGTGTGGCCTTAAGCAGGTGTTCGCTGTGACTTTCTGTTTCCTCGTCTGCAACGTGTGAAGATTCATTATGAAGCTGCTGTTGAGTTAACGTTAGTCGCTCAGTCGTGTACAACTCCTCTGCGGCCCCGTGGGCTGGAGCCCGCAGGCTCCTCTGTGCGTGGGAGTCCGCAGGCAGGAATACTCGAGTGAGCTGCCACTTTTTCCTCCAGGGGGTCTTCCTGACCCAGGGACTGAACCCAGGTCTCCTGTATTGCAGACAGATATTTTTTTTTTTTCCGTCTGCGCCACCAGGGAAGTCCTTTCCAAAATTTTACTAACCTCACAGGGGTACTTAGTTCACTATCCTTTTTGAGTTCCTAACACCTACTATTCACCCCTCCCTTACTTGAGAAAGAACTATTAGATGTAGACGTTATCAAGGTGCTTCTCATATTGCTTCACAGTGTTAGAATGATAAGAAGCCATGGACACAGGAAGAGAGTAGAGTGACACGGGAAGTCACCGACCTTTAACGCATCAGAAATGCTGTTCTATCAGAAATACTGTCACTGGACGGGAGAGGGAGGAGGGAAAGGGAGAGGAATGCAGGCAGGGGGGAGGGCAGGCACCGACTTTGTTCTTTCATCCTGAACACTTTTGTATACATTTGATATTATCCTTAATAAAATGACGAATTGAAATTAGCTGGATTCAAACCCTGTCATCTGCATCACAGCACGACTTCTGAGGTACTCCTTAGCCTCTCTGTGCATCAGTTTCTTAATATGTAAAATGGCAATAATAGAACTTACTTGTTGGACTTAAGAATCAAAATCATCTATATATCTCTATCTGTTTAAAATCATTATAAAATTAAATTATATATATATATACACACCTGGCTATGTGTTTTATATAAATAAAATTTTAAGCACAGGTATATATTATGGCATCTTGATACAGCTGGGATCACTCACTGATGACCATTATTAATATAAAAGGCAGAGTTTCTTCCAGTACCTACATCAGATTTTCATTCATGTCATTTTTTTATAACACACAGTTTCTCCTTATTTTTCAAGAAAGGAAGCAAAGCTCAGTGAAAAGCCAGGGCCATGCTGGCACTGCTAGAAATGTCGCCTGTGGTCAATGTTCCCATCCTCAGCAGCCCCTCCAGACAAGCCCCTGGTCTTGACAGAGAAGAGCAGGTGACTTATGTTCAACATAAAAGTGCCCTTCTCAGGGCCAGGCAGGGCCACTTTATTTCCCCTGTCTATATACCTGAAGGTGTATTTTCCCATATTTGTTGACAAATCAATGAAAAAATGATCAATGAAGACATGATCAATATTCATTGCAGCCTTCAAAATGATTTGGTTTCAGTCCTGCACACAGTTAATAAATATTCAGCAAAGTTCTATATGTCAAGATAAATGATAATGAAGAAATGGCATTTTTCAGCTGAAAAAAATATATATTGCTATTGGATAACTTGTGAGACACAATATCTTGGTAAGTTAAGGAAGGATTTTTCCTATTTTTATTTTAAGACTATATAAACACTTTTTCAATATATATGAAACATGATTGATTGATGAATTAATTTTCCCTGAGATGATGTGATCACTGGCAAAGAGGATATTCTCATCCTGTATCCAGTTTGAAGACAGACTGCCATTGGAGCGGAGTGAGTTTTTCACCTGCTCCAAGAAACTAGGAGAAAGTATCACCCCCTCCCAAGGCAGGAACACCTCCCCGCTCCTCTGCTCATGAGCAGGAATGTGGAGACACTTGGGTCAGCACTCGGCATCTCTGCTACAATTGGGCCCATTGCACAGAGTGTACTATCTGCATCTCTGCAGGCCGAACTCCTGTCTGCAACTTTGGGACCAGACTTTCTGTAAGGACAGTAGGTGACACAGAAGGAGAAAAGAGATATATGTTTTATTTCTGGGCAATCTAGGAGATGTGGCATAAACACTGGATCATTGTCATTTTATAATTTATAGGCACAACTATAAAAATGCAGAGTTTAATAGTTATAGTGGTTTCAATATTCCTGGAGGATGTAGTCCCCATCCTTATTTAACAGGGGAGATGTCTGAACACCCACCTGAAGGTAAACACAGATTTCTTCCAAACATCTAGAGTCTTGCACACTGCATGTTGGACACCTGAGCACTGGGGCTTCAACATCTTGATAAACAGGGCATAGGAAGGGAGAGGGAGATAAAAAAAAAAAAAAAAAAAAACAAAGCTAAATCTGAACAGTGAAAGAAAAGTATCCAACCAGGTTTTATTCCCCTGGTGGTAACTGAGTCAGCGCTCTACTTCCGGTCTGATCCCTCATTCCACATCTCTGGGTCCAGGCTCCTGGGACTACAGACAGGGCAGAGGATTTTTTTTTTTACCTGCTCCTCAGTGATTGAAAGCAGTTTGAAATAGGAATCACGTCTGGTTTTGGTTCCCACGTTGTAGACAACTCTGTAAATTTCCAGAGTGAATGCTGGAGCCTAGGGATTTCTGAACATGCACAAAAGTTTAAGAGAACCTCGGTGATCCGCTGAGCCAGACAGTCCTGCCAGCATGATAACTCAACTCAAGACCCTAATTTTAGGGGGAACTTTGGTCCAGGGGATAGAATTCTGCACTCCCAATGTAGGGGGCCTGAGTGTGATCTTTGATCAGAGAACTAGATCTCACAAGCCGAAAATAAGACCCGGCACAGCCAAAAACAAAAACAAAACAGAACAACTCAGCAAAGAGTTGTGCATTTAAAAATTACCATAATTTTAGAAAAACAAGTCATTTTGACTGTTGAGAAATTCTATGTCCATTAATAGGTATCATTTGAAGAAGATTGCTCTTGTGTTCAACTGACTTGGTCATTGCCATTTAGAAAATTTTATTTTTAATTGGAAGATAATTGGAAGCATACAGGTAAAAGGATGACACTAGAACCCTTCCAAACACCATACACAAAAATAAACTCAAAATGGATTAATGACTTAAATGTAAGGCCAGAATCCATAAAACTCTTAGAGGAAAACACAGGCAGTACACTCTTTGACATACATCACAGCACAATCCTCTTTGAACCCACCTCCTAGAGTATTGGAAATAAAAACAAAAATAAACAAATCGGACTTAATTAAACTAAAAGTCACAGCCATTGTTCCTGGGTTAACAGCACTGCCCTGAGAGCCTGTGTAAGGCAACCTCACAGCTGTCTGCAGCCACAACATTCCCATGCCTTAAAATGGTTTATGTCAGCAAAGAACAATGTTTTGACTTCTTACCATAATACAGTATTACTTTGCATAAGGTAAACCCAATCCTAGAGAAAACAAGCTATGAAATGACCGTATTAAATCTTCTTCTGGGTTCACTTCACCAGCCCAGATAATTGCACAGGAATCTAGACAAATGGGCTGACAGACACTGAGCAAACAGTTCTTTCCAATGAGATTCCTGAAGCCCTAATAAATAAACAGAAGACAGATAAATACCACATACACATGCATCTGGAATGAAGAGTGCCTGGCTAATATATTCAGCATCTAAACTTGACATCCTAAAAAAAATACTTAGTTAAATTAAAACAACGATGTGACAAGAAGTAAATGATAGTGTGTTGGTCCTTTAATGGACTGGAACCTGGTGGTCCGGAGTCGACGATAAGAAAGTAAGAGAGAGAAAGAGGCTGATATCCCCTGGTTTATGCGGAAAGCCAATAAAGTTCTATTCCTAGAGCCCGTGCTGCTGCACATTGACACCAGGCGCCTCTCGAGTGGGTCAAGAACCGGTGTGCCTTCCTGAGAGGGTTTTAGAAGCCCAGGCAAGAGAGTGAGCTCAGTGGGCCTCCGCGCTCCAAGGAATTAGCCTGAAAGAGAGAGAGAAGGAAAGAAAGAAAGAAAGACACGGGGACCCAAGCTCTGATGGAGCAAAGGTGTTTTAATCAACATGGTGTGGGTATATATACTGTCTTACAGGTAGTTATTCTCAGCAAAGATAAAGATTAAAATTCCAGACTACAAAATATAAGGCGATCCCTATTAAAGAGAGAGTTGTAAACAATCACGTTTTACCGTATGGTTCATAAGAAGGAAGAGGGTACTTATCACCATCTTGAGAAACTAATGAAGGAAATGCCTGGATTCCTCAGCCCCAGAAAAGGCGTGCCTCTCCTCTTAATTCCTGAATATACAGGAATTAATAAGGACCAGAGGATTCCTGACAGATCCAACCAGCACACAGGAAGCCTCCTGTTAAATGCTTCCTGACAATAGTGATTGTGTTTCAAGAACCAAGGTACCTAGTTAAGGTCACCTGTCCTTCATGAGACTAAAGGTGTGAGGTTGCTGTCATCCAGGATGGTCCAAATCCCCCCCCCCCCCATTCTGCCCCCCAACCCCTGCCTTGTGCTTATTTCTCTCTTTCTCTCTTTTTTGTCAACATTCCTCCTCTCTGGTACAGAGGTCCACAAGTTTTAGGTTTTTCAGGATCTCCGTTCTCCTATTCTGTCTCAATCCCACAGTGAGACAGCTGCACTATTTTTGGCAAATCCCTCATGCACTGGTGCCTAGAAACTGCCTCCATGAAGAAAGCTGGGCAATGTTAGTGCTCATCTCATCTGTTTTCCTTATCTCTGTGCTACCTGATGTTCAAGGTCCAAAAATAGTTTTCTAGTTGGAAGATCAACTCTACTGTTATCAGTGAAAAAGAAGTCATGTATTTTACTTTTATTGTGTTTTACAAATCTGTCATTCCAAGATAAATCAGGATAATAACCTTATCATTTAACTACACGTTATTTGACACCTGCCTTAGATAAAATTTTCTCCACAGCATGTTGACAGAGTCAACATGAATATAACTACTTCAGAGAAATGACTTGGGGAGAGGAGGAAGCACTTTCCTTACAGAGGGATCCTTCTTTGACCCACGGGAATCGGAGACATACGCGAGGGAGAAACCTCTGACTATTCCATCTAGAAATTGTAACTGGGGTTTCTTGTGAAGCTAGAGACACCTGTGCCATGAAAAAATTATGGAAGTAATAATAGAATATTTCCCTAAACACGCTTATGTTTAGGACTCTCTTCTTAGGGTCCTGTCCCGTTCTCCTGTATGTAATCCCACAAGCTGTTATCAGGAATAGGTCAGACTCGACTGTGGTGCAATTCTGACGATCACCACCAGAGGGCGGGGCTTCCTTCAGATGCGCTTCCTCCTTGTGTTCAGGGGCCGGTTTGACTTGCCTACTTTGCAGCCACAAGACAGAATATTGCTGCTGTGCAGAAAGGGGCTCTCCGTTTCTGAGAGAGGAGCTTCTGTAACATCCAGATGGAGACTAGAGTCGTTAGACTGGTGTATTCCAGGAAACAAGGACCATTTTCTTTTGCGAACATGCATTCTGTCACTCACTCAGTTCTTCTGATCATCTTAGTATTCAGTAAGTAATATTTTATCCTAAATATTAATGATTTTTCACTTTCTATAACTATAGTGAAGTAGTGAAGTAGTAGCAGTGAAAGTCACTCAGTCGTGTCCGACTCTTGTGACCCCATGGACTGTAGCCCACCAGGCTCCTCTGTCCATGGGATTCTCCAGGCAAGAGTACTGGAGTGGGTTGCCATTTCCTTCTCCAGTCTAAAACTATAGTTAAGTTTTACTTTTCTTCTCTGGCTGAAAACTCCTCTCCTGTACATTTCTATGATAACAAAGTGATTCTCTTGTAGGAGGGACCAATGGTGACTCAGTGAACCAGAGAGAAGGCCCAGTGACTGTCTCAGAGGGGGCTCTCATGACCCTGAACTGCACTTACCAGGCCACATATTCGGATCCCTATCTTTTCTGGTATGTCCAGCATCTCAACAAAGCTCCTCAAATCCTTCTGAGGGGCTTCACACCAGACAAGAAGGTAGAGCATGAAGGTTTTCAGGCCACTCTTGTGAAGAGGGACAGCTCCTTCCACCTGCAGAAACGGGCAGTGCAAGCATCAGACTCGGCTGTGTACTACTGTGCTCTGAGGGACACAGTGATGTAGGGCTGCAGGGGGAGCTGAGCACAAACCCAGATGCAGATGGGGCTCTGGCTGTGGGCAGCCCCGGAAGGGGATGTTGTGCCTCTCTCAGAGGTGCTGTAAAAGCACTTCCAGCTCTGATACTCCGGGCCAAGGACCTTGGAATTCTTGGATTGCCTGACAGAGGAATCTGGGGCAGGACAGTGTAAAGAGGAACCTAAGCGCTTTTCTCCAGAAATACCTGTTTTCAACCCATCCACATTCCCCCATATGGCATAGAATCCCTTAAAGTGACATTAACTCTTCAACAATTCAGATTATATATGCTGAAATATTTCACAATGTGTTAATGAAAATTCCAGGGCTCATTGTTGACGGATGACTATGTGATCTGAAAGCTAGTCTCTGGTTTTTAAAATTCAGGCCAAGATTGTGTATCCTGCTGAGTTTCACCTGCAGACACTCCATCTTCAGTGACTGGAGCTTTATTCTCTCTTTTCTTGACTTTTCCATCCCTTCTGGTTGCTCCAGGAATGCTGCTAAGTGAGTTCCAAGAGGTGAGTTTCTGACAAGGTATTCCTTTTGTCAAGGGCCCTGTGGATCAGAGCAGCCCACTCTGTAAATATTGCAGGTGTTGTGTATATTGTTTGTATTCAAACTGGGTACAGGATATTCTCTTTGCTAATAACCTCATCTCAGGGAAATGAATGCCAAAGAATGTTCAAATTACCATACACTTGCACTCATTTCACATGTTAGCAAGATTATGCTCAAAGTCCTTCAAGCTATGCTTCAGCAGTACACGAACCAAGAATTTCAGATGTAGAAGCTGAGTTTAGAAAAGGCAGAGGAACCAGAGCAGATCCAATATCTGCTGGATCACAGCAAAAGCAAGGGAATTAAAAAAAAAAAATCTACTTCTGCTTCATTGACTACACTAAAGTTTTTGACTGTGTGGATCACAACAAACTGTGGAAAATTCTTAAAGAGAATTTAAAGAAACCTGTATGCAGGACAAGAAGCAATAGTTAGTACTGCACATGGAACAATGGACTGGTTCAAAATTGGGAAAGGAGTACATCAAGGCTATGTATTGTCAGCCTGCTTATTTAACTTATATGTGGAGTACATCAGGTGAAATGCAGGGCTGGATGACTCACAAGCTGGAATCAAGATTTCCAGGAGAAATATCAACAACCTCAGATATGCAGATGACATCACTCTGATGGCAGAAAGTGAAAAACAACTAAAGAACATCGTGATGCAGGTGAAAGAGGAGAGTGAAAAAGCTGTATTAAAACTCAACATTATAAAACCTAAGATTATGGCATCCAGTCCCATTATTTTATGGCAAATAGATGGGGAAAATGTGGAAACAGTGACAGATTTAATTTTCTTGGGCTTCAAAATCACTGCAAATGGTGACTGTAGCCATGAAATTAAAAGATGCTTGCTCCTTGTAAGAAAAGCTATGATCAACCTAGACAGCATGTTAAAAAGCAGAGACATTACTTTACCGGCAAAGGTCCATATAGTCAGAGCTATGGTTTTCCCAGTAATCATGAATGGATGTGTGCCGGGAGCCAGTATGGGAGATCCCACCCATGACAAGGTCATGAGGAGAAGACCTGAAACACAAGGCTGTTCAGGCTACAAGGGACCCTCCAGGTTGACCCCGGCCTCTACCCCACCCTGTCGCCTCCCCCTCTTGCTGCTGTCCTTGTTCGTCCTCTTGCGGATCTTTGCATTGCCTGCCGAGAGCTCTCCTGCTCCTCTTTCACTAAATAAAGACCAACACAGAACCCTAATTAATAAATCTCCTGGACGCTGGTTCCCTATGAAGGGGCCAGGAATGAAGGAAATGTTTCAAGTAAAAACCCTTCTGCTGGCACTCTGGCTTGTTTGGCAAATGCGTACTAATGCACATGGCTGCTCACAACACCTTAATCATAAACAGCATAAAGAACCTGATCACAAAAGGCCCTAATGGTCACAGAGCCCTTCGGGGGGTAAGGGGGCCCTATTAGAGAACACAAAAATATTATTCTAAAAGTGGTTATAGTTAAAGATTTAGGAAAATAAGAGTTTAGGATTGTTAATTTTAACCAGGAGTGCTAAACAGAGGCTGCTTCACCAGAGCTGCAGAGTCTTTGTGTGGTAAACTTTTAAGATAAGTTTAGCTGAGAACTTTTACAAAAAGACTGACCTTTGTGTTAACAGGATTGTATTTCTACTATGTTGCAACCTGCTCTACCACCAGACTGCAACTTTTCTGTTTTCTGCTAGGCTCAAGGCAAAATAGAACAATAAAGAATAGACTACGGAAAACAGCTTTGCCTTCACCTAGGTCATAAAATGTTAATAGGCCCCAAGGCCAGAAGATAATGTACAAAGATCCACTATGAAAGAAGACTCTCATAAACAAAGAAGTATGCAGAAAACACCCTGGTTTCCTGAAGGACAAACTGACATAACGTTAAACTAAACTTTGTATGCTTATCTTTCACCTCTCCTTAGAAATGTACTAACTTAGGGAATAAAAGCAAGAATGTGACAAGAGGTAAAAAGATGTTTCAAGAACCAGGTTTCCTAAGTAAGGTCACCCGTCCCTCATAGGGCTAAAGATGTGACATGGTGGTCATCCAAGTAGGGTCCAGGCCCCAAAGGAGGCCCCTTCAGGGAGGTTTACCAAGCTCATTGGGTCTTCTCTCTTGACTTACAGATCAGTACTCAGTCCAAGATTCACAGTGATCCTCCCCCCACCTCTTTGCCCTCATCTCTCTCCCTCTCTCTCTTTTGCACACGTCCCTCCTCTCTGGTACGCTGGTCCACAAATTTCTAGGTTCCTCAGGATCCCCAAAATATTAGTCCAAGTCAAAGTGAGACAGTTGGACCATTTTTGTTAAGTCCCTCATGCACTGGTACCTAGAAGCTGCCTCTGTGAAGAAAGCTGGGCGATGTCCTGGCTCATCTCATCTGTTTTCCTTATCTCTGTGCTACCTGATGTCCAAGATCCACAACTTGTCTCATATATTTTGTCCAGTTTGCTAGTTGGAAGGTCAACTCTACCTTTATGAGTAAAAAGAAGTAACAGCAATTTACTTTTTAATTTTACAAATATGACATTTATGATGGATAGGGATAATAGCCTGCTCATTCAACCACACATTACATGAGAGCTGCCTTAAATGATCAGGTGGCTCACATGTGTGAAGAATCCGCCTGCAATGCAGGAGATGCAGGAGACTCTGGCTCAATCCCTGTGTTGGGAAGATCCCCTGGAGGAGGGCATGGCAAGCCACTCTAGTATTCGTGCCTGGAAAATCCCATGGACAGAGGAGCCTGGCAGGCTGTAGTCTCTAGGGCCACAAAGAGTCAGACACGACTGAGCGACTGAGCCCAGCACAGGGCACAGGGATCATTCATTCACCTGATAGTTCAGTCACACATTGTTTGAGACCTGACTTAGATAATGTTTCCAACATTATGTAACATTCCAACATTCCAGCAGCATGTTGGCTGTGTCTTGGGGATGAATAGAGCTAATTCAGGTGAAGGTCTTGGGGAGAGGAGGGAGCACTTTCCATGTAGAGTGGTCCTGTTCTGACCCATGGGAATTATGGAGACGTATGTAAAGAAGAAACCCTCTGACTATTCCTCCTAAAAATTGTTCACTGGAATTCTTTGCCAAGCTAGTGATACCATACCACACAGAAAATAATGGATGTAATAATGGAACGTTTCCCAAAGCATGTTTGTGTTTAGGGCTCTCCTCTTAGAGTCCTGTCCCATTCTCCTGTGTGTACCCCACAAAGTCTCATCAGGAGGACTAGGTCAGGAGTAGGTCAGGATGAGGAGAGTGAAAAAGCTGGCTTTAAACTAAGCATTCAAAAACTAAGATCACGGCATCCAGGCCCATCACGTCATGGCAAATAGATGGGGAAACAATGGAAACAGTGACAGACTTTATTTTCTAGGGCTCCAAAATCACTGCCAATTGTGACTGCAGGCATGAAATTAAAAGACACTTGCTCCTTGGAAGAAAATCTATGACCAACCTAGACAGCATATTAAAAAGCAGAGACATTGCTTTCCTGACAAAGGTCCATATAGTCAAACCTATGGTTTTTCCTGTAGTCATGTATGGATGTGAGAGTTGGACCAAAAAAGAAAGCTGAGCACTGAAGAATTGATGCTTTTGAACTAAAGTATTCAAAAGAGAACCCCTTGGCTCTTGAGAGCCCCTTGGACTGCAAGGAGATCAAACCAGTCAGTCCTAAAAGAAATCAGCTCTGAATATTCACTGGAAGGACTGATGTTGAAGTTGAAGCTCCAATACTTTGGCCACCTGATGAGAAGAGCCGACTCATTAGAAAAGACCCTGATGCTGGGAAAGATTGAAGGCAGGAGGAGAAAGGGACGACAGAAGATGAGATGGTTGGATGGCTCAATGGACATGGGTCTGAGCAAGCTCCGAGAGCTGGTGTTGGACAGGGAAGCCTGGCCTCCTGCTGTCCATGGGGTCTCAAAGAGTTGGGCACCACTGAACTACTGAAATGAGCTGAGGTCAGACATGACTGTGGTGTAATCTTTAAGATCACCACCAGAGGGCGGGGCTTCCTTCATTTGCGATTCCCTTTTGTATTCAGGAGCTGGTTTGACTGGCCTACTCTGTAGTCACAAGACAGATGACTGCTGCTGTGCAGAAAGGGGTCCCCATTTTCTGAGTGAGGAGCTTCTGTAACATCCAGCTGAAGACTAACTTTGTTAGATTTGATGTTTCTAGGGAACAAGGAGTGTCGCCAGAATGTTTTCTGCCCCTCACTCAGTTCTGGTCATCTTCTTAATACTTGGTAAGTAGCATTTTATCCTAAAATGATTTCTCATTTTCCTATGATAACAGGTAAGTCTTATTTTTCTTCTCTGGCTGAAAGCTTTCCTCCTGTACATTTCTACTATAACGAAGTGATTCTCTTGTAGGAGGGACCAATGGTGACTCAGTGAACCAGACAGAAGGCCCAGTGACTGTCTCAGAGGGGGCTCTCATGACCCTGAACTGCACTTACCAGACCACGTATTCAAATATCTATCCTTTCTGGTACGTCCAGCATCTCAACAAAGCTCCTCAGCTCCTCCTGAAGGGTTTAACAGCAGACAAGACGGTAGAGCATGAAGGTTTTCAGGCCACTCTTGTTAAGAGGGACAGCTCCTTCCACCTGCAGAAACAGGCAGTGCAAGCATCAGACTCGGCTGTGTACTACTGTGCTCTGAGGGACACAGTGATGGAGGGCTGCAGGGGGAGCTGAGCACAAACCCAAGGGGAGCAGGAGGCTGAAGTCAGGAAGAGGTATAGTCTCTCCTTGATCAGAGTTCAGTGTACATTTAGAGTTTTTCAGGAAAATCAATCAAGCTCAGGTCTAATCCTAGAAAGTCAGGAGGTTGGGAATTGCTCTACAGGGATAATAGGGTGGATGTCAGTCTTAAAGAAGACCGAAGCTCAGTCCCCAGAAGCACCCCTGTTCAACCAGAAAGATTCCTCTCTTCTCTAGGCAGACCTTAAAAAAAAAATCTATTTTTCTCATAATGTAAGATGAATATTAGATGCCACAGAATTAATAATTCATTTAGAGAAAAGAAATAGATGATTAAAAGCGCATCACCTGAATCATAATCATAAACCAACACAGAGGTATCAGGCAAATCACACAGCAGTCTGCATGTGGCTGAGACGTAACGCTATTGAGGTGCTGTTTGCAGTGAAAGCCTTTGAACTGGAGCTGCTGCAGCGTGGGATGAAAAAGCGTCTGTGACTTTTGAGTGGCCATGTTTCTTTTATTACGTATTTGTTTGTTTTATTTTTGGTCCGGCTGGGTCTTTGTTACTGACCTTGGGCTCTCTCCAGTTGCAGCAGGTGGAGGTTGCTCGTCATTGCGGTGCACGGGCTTCTCACCGCAGCGGCTCCTCTTGGTGCGGAGCGCGGGCTCCCGCTGCACCGGCTTCAGTAGCGGCGGCACGCAGCCTCTAGGGCTGCATTTCTGATGTAAGGAAATAAGGATGCTTGGTCTGGTGAGCTTGTACTCATTTTGGCTATAGGGTGGACATTTAAAAGCAAGATTATTTTAGCACACATTATTGATTCCTGTTAGACACATACAGCTGGACAAATTTTGTCCATCAGGAAGCTTGCTGTGATTGCATTAAACAGACAAGGAACTTTATCCATTGCAAATTTCCACAGAAACCCATGCCTTGGAGTGTAGAAAGAAAAGTTATGACGATTGAGAGTAAACAGTTCTATCTTCCCGTATGAAAGAAAAACTTGCGAGCTTATTTCACTGTAGATTTGGGCTGCAGATCCCTCCCCCCAAAAAGAGCTATACAAAAATGGATGCCTATTTGTTCTCAGAGGTCACTATAATCATAATAAATTGTTTTTGTCACAAAACGTATGCCTATCCTAGATGCATTGACTGAATATGCATGCAGCCCTGATGTAATTGTTGTTAATTTAATTACAGCATGGCAACCTGCTCCAATATTCTTGCCTGGAGAATCCCATGGACAGAGGAGCCTGGTGGGCTACAGTCCATGGAGTCACAAAGAGTCAGATATGACCAAGTCTAAATAGGCAGCTTACAATCACCAGCCACATCAACAAGCCATGACATGACCCAGGCAAACTGATATCAGCCAGTTACATCTCCTGTTCTGATGCAGAAGCGACTCACAGTTCAGTCACGGTGCGTGTGCCCTCAGGCACGGCTCAGGCATCTACTCAGAGGAAGAACTTCCCACATGGGGCTCCCTGGCCTGCTCAGAGCTCTCATAGCCTCTGTCTGCCTTGGTAAGGCTGGTAAGGATGACCGCCAGCAGACTCAGCTCTGCTCAGCTCCCATGTGTAGAGGTAGAGCAGGTGATTATTGTCTGTTGGGGTTTAGGAGAGTTGGTTAACTGGCAGAGGGATTAGAACTCTGAATCCTCTGTTTGTTCCTTGAAGCCCTCTGAGTTCCACCAGGAGAATCAGCCTCTTCCTTTCTGTCTCTCTCTCTCCATATTATATATATATATATATTTTTTTTTTTTTTTTTTTCTTCTCTCTAGGATCCATCATGGCCCAGAAAGTAACTCAAAACCAGTCAGAAATTCCTATGCTGGAGAAGGAGGATGTAACCTTGAACTGTGCATATGAAGCTAATAGTTATACTTATTATTTATTCTGGTACAAGCAACCACCCAGAGGGAAAATGATTTTCCTTATTCATCAGGAGTCTTTCAATGAGCTGAATACAACAAAAGGTCAGTATTTTTTGAACTTCAAGAAAGCAACGAGTTCCATCAGCCTCACCATCACAGACTTACAGCTTGAAGACTCAGCGGTGTATTTCTGTGCTCTGAGAGACCACAGTGATGCTGGTGCCTGAGGGAGCCCCACAGAAACCTCAGATGTCAACATGTGGAGTCCCCCAGCTATGAATACCTTTGTGAGATTCTCAGTAAGGAAAAGGACAGGTAGGGGTGTTAGACGCGAAAACCTCACTGTAAAGAAAATGCTATCTCTTTGGCTCAGAGAGCATATCTCAAAGTGTCATTCATTAAAAATACCTTTATCTTCAATTCTTTATCTTGCATCATTTGCCAAATTAAAAAAAAAAAAAGAACTTTTAAATGGTGATTTTATTGAAGCATGAAATTTGGCTTTAAAAAATTCAATAGTATTTGACTAAATCTGCATCTGAGTTGTTAGAGTTGTAGGTTCATTGCACAAATATTCATGCATTGCTAAGTCTGGCCATCATTGTGGATATGAAATATCTCTGAAAGGACACTTCTTGGACCCTCCCTGTGCCCTGCCTCACCTGTGCCGTGAATGACTCGGAATGATGTGCGTAGAGTAACTGTTACCACAAACCTTCACCCCAAGGGGAAACAAAACCCTACAGTTAGCTCAGAACTAACCTCATCACCTGGTCACATTCTCTATATGTGATTACAAAGTTATGTATGTTTAAGGTAGAAAATAGACTATGCAAAGAAGGAATGCTGAAAACAAAATAACTCACCAATTTTACTAGTCAAAAAAACTCTCTTAGAGATTCATACCTTATAGAATATTTCTATTCTGAGTTTTTACCTGACAGTATATTGTGAAATAATTATTTCACAACAATATTTACAGGTCAATATCACACATCCGAATGGTGATATTCCAATGTGCGATTTTATCATACTTTTGGGCTAATTCCATTTTACTAGCTTTTTAGATTGTTTTACTGACTGTAGTAAACAATAATGGAATAAACACGAAGGTATTTGGTGATTTTCTTGATGACTCCCAGGAGTTTAATAGGAGTTTACCATTAAATCTTTCTGATGTGGCTCCCTGCTCATTTCTGTGACCCTGGAGTATAGAGCATTTTCACTCTGCAATTACTAAACAGTCATATTTTCCTTGTTTCACAAAACTCTTTTATACAAAGGCTTTGCTTTATACTTTAGTCCCAATTAACTCCAGATGGCTTCAATTTTGGATGATTTTGCACCACATCTGTGCAGAGTAGCTGTCATATAACATCTAAAAGAGTTAAGTCTTTCTTGGTGACATTAGGTGGGAATTAACCTAGTGGGTTTGCTTTCATCTGGAATTCCAAAAAGGAAGACACTACTCTTCCTTGTGTAAGGATGTTCTATCCCTATTGTACAAATAACAATGATCCCAATAAAGAGCAATTTTCCAGAAAAGAAAGTATAAGTGTGTGCATGACACGCAAGTGTGTGAAGGAGAGAGAGAGATGAGAGAGACAACAGACTTACATAGCCATGTCATCAGGTAATTAGTTAAAAGAGTTGAATTTTGTAAAACATATTGGAAAGAAGGAAGTAAAGCCATCCAGAGATCAACTTTTAATGAAGAAAATAGATGTAAGCAGTTTCAAGGAATAAATCAAACGTGAAAGAAGAAAAATGTATCCTAGAATTGACTCTTTGCAATCCCATTTTTTTGCAGGTTCCTCTGTCCATGGGATTTCCCAGGCAAGAATGCTGGAGTGGGTTGCCATTTCCTTCTCCAGGGCATCTTCCTGACCCAGGGATTGAACTTGCATCACCTGCATTGGCAGTCAGATTCTTTACCACAGTAAAGTGAGAGAAGTTGTCATTGCAACCTAGTGTGAGCCTCAAAATCCTCCAGACTCCAGGGGAATATTCCAAACTCTCTGAGTCAGTCCTTTGAATCTCCTCTAACTTGGGGAAGATTGAAAAAAACACACACCACCACAGCTTCACTTTTTTCCCTTATGTTTTTAATATTTTTAAAATTTATTTGGCTGTGCCAGCTCTTAGTTGCAGCACATGGGATCTAATTCTCTGTCTGGGGTCAAACCCAGGTCCCTAGCATTGAGAGTTCAGCATCTTAGCCACTGCACCACCTGTGAAGTCCCTATTTATTCTAACTCTTTAGTGATTTTTCAGTTTCCTCATGTATCATTATTGTGCAGAATAGGCTAAGGAAAGTTAAAAAGTGGGCTTTATGTAAGTTTTGCAAGTGTCTTCAACCATGTATTGTGGTCTCTCTCCATGAGTTCTCATGTACTGCAGGCTGTCTTCAAAGTCCAAGACAAAAGGGATGTTGCAATTAATATGCTTTTATGTATCTACAGCTATATCTATAATTATGTATTGTATTTTTCAGTAGCTCAGTCATGTCTGACTCTTTGTGACCCCAATGGACTGCAGAACACCAGGCTTCCCTGTCCTTTGCTATCTCTCAGAGCTTGCTCAAACTCATGTCCACTGAGTCAGTGATGCCATCCAACTATCATCCTCTGTCATCCCCTTCTCTTCCTTCAATCTTTCCCAGCATCAGTGTCTTTTCTAATGAGTCAGTTCTTCACATCAGGTGGCCAAAGGATTGGAGCTTCAGCTTCAGCATCAATCCTTCCAATGAATATTCAGGACTGATTTCCTTCAGGATTGACTGATTTGATCTCCTTGTAGTCCAAGGTACTCTCAAGAGTCTTCTCCAACACCACACTTCAAAAGCATCAATCCTTCAGCACTCAGCCTTCTTTATGGTCCAACTCTTACATCCACACATGACTACTGGAAAAATCATAGCTTTGACGATATGGACCTTTGTTGGCAATGTAATGACTGTTATGACTATAACTGTGAGCTCTGTAGGGTCAGGAAATGTGAATGCATTGTACATTACACACTACATAGAACATAGTGGTTACATATTAAATATTGGTTGACTGAAGAAGAATTAATTCATAAAATCAACAGATATAGAGCTTCTACCCTTTGGATGCTGTTAGGTAATTGTGGATCTATTTTTTCTTGTAGTTCATTTCTCATCACCATAAGAATACTTCTGTTTATATGTGTCATAAGTTCCCTTTCTGTTTGAACAGATTTTGTTCATATGGTACTATTTTTAGGCTTGCAATTAAATTAAATGGTCTCCCTCCTGTTGGCATAGACAGAGCCATCTTAATCACCTGAGTGAGTCTATAGTAATGTATATCGACTTGTTCTCTTGTAAACTTGGAAGTCCCTCTTATCAGTGATTCTTCTAGATTTCAGCCAATGTTAATGTACCCCTGTATTATCTCTTTCTTGCTTTCATTTCTAGACTTTTTAATCTTCGAATTTTAGCCTCAAATATTTACTTGCTGTGGCTAAAGATATGAATCCTGTTAAGCTAAGGATGGTAGTGGGCAAGGAGGGAGCAGTGGTCCAGACTGAAAGAAAGTCACAGTTACCTTAGTTCTCTTTGAGCCCCAATACTTTTCCTTTCCATCCTAATTTCTAGGGTTCAAAGGAAATGACCTTTGTATAACAGGTAGGCTCCATACACTAGATATTGCCCATGAGTACAACTGATGGTGTCAAACTATCTGTTTCTATTTATCTTTACCATTGCCATGACTTGTGCTGCTTCTTTGTATATTTTTGCTTTCAAATCTAAAGACCTAGTTTAGGGATAAATACTCCTATCATTGGGAGTCCTAGACTAACAAGAAAAGTGCCTTGTCAGTTTTTCTAGTTTCTGTTTTCAAGGGCTGACTTATTTTGATCAAGAACAATTTTAAGCTCCTGGATTCACAACCCTTAAGAAAATTTTTTGAAAGTGTTATCCTCAATTATAATATTTGTATTTAAAAAATTGGTATCTAAAAGACTCTGCCCCGGGGACAGTAGAAAGAAGAATTACTACATCCTTGGAGAAATGAGCTGTTTGACCTTGGAATGCTGACTGTGACAAAAGGTCAATGGAAGCCTGTAATTTTAGCAAAAAGTAATAACAGAAAGAGGGAATTTTCATTCTTGGGACAATTTGTAAAGAATATTCTCTTCTTCAAGAAGCACATGCTCAATTATAGGAAAGAAGTATTAGAAAAGGAAGGAGATTCTGACGTTTAGCTCAGTTTGATGACTTAAAGATTGATAGGCATTTTTGTCAGAGAACTTTAAAGAAATGTGAATGTTAGAAATATCAGTTATCTTTAATCATAAGACAGATGTAACCATTTTCTGAATCTTTACTAGAAAGCATTGTCCTGTAATACATGATAGAGGATTTCAGAGGTGATGAATTGAGAAGGACTTGGCTTTTTACTACAGTTTTAACTTTACTCTTTAGGTAGAGAAATCACACTAAGTGTAAAAAGGGAAAGCCACAGGCTCAAAGAACGAATTTTTTTTCACTCCCCTATGAGAAGTCTTCAATCCACACTTTGGTCATGTTGCTTTGAACTAGTTACTTGATAACAGCAAATAGGTAAAGCCTGAAACAAAGATGATGACACAGCCCCTTAAATATATTAAAAATATATATACATTATAAAAGTTAGCTCAAAATGGATCATGGACTTAAATGTAAAATATAAAACTATGCAACTCTAAAAAAACATAAGAGAAAAACTTTAGGCTTGCAGCTAAGTAAATCTTAGATTTGACACTGAAAGCATGATACACTCACACACACATGCACACACCAAACTGAATCAAAATTAAAAACCTTTCCTCTGTAAAAGACCCTGCTAAAATATGAAATGGTAAGTTACAGAACTGGAGGTGAAAGTGAAAGGTGCTCAGTCATGTCCGACTCTTTGCGACCCCTTGGACTATACAGTCCATGGAATTCTCCAGGCCAGAATACTGAAATGGGTAGCCTTTCCCTTCTCCAGTGGATCTTCCCAATCCAGGGATCGAACCTAGGTCTCCTGCATTGCAGGTGGATTCTTTACCAACTGAGCTATGAGGGAAGAAAACGAGCCTCGGATTCGAACAGGTGTTTCACCAAAGAGGGGATAAACAGATTGCAGATTAGCACCTGAAAAGATGTTCAACAATATTAGCCATCAGAGAAATGCAAATTAAAGCCACAATGAAATATCACTACACAAATCTCAGTGGGGCTAAAATAAAAAATAGTGATAACAATAAATTCTGGCAAACATGTGGGAAAAACTCAGTCACTCACAAATTGCTGATGAAGATCTAAAATGATACGGGCATTCTGGAAAATAGCTTGGCAGTTTCTCATAAAACTAAACATGCAATCACACATCTGGACACTTATTCTAAATAAATAAAATATTTTATTCACATAAAAACTTGTACCTGAATATTCATAACAATTTATTCACAGCAGCCGAAATATGGAAATAACTGTGTCCCTCAGTGGGTTACTGGTTAAGCAAACTGTGAAACATCTACGCCATGGAATACTCTTCAGAAATGAAAAAGACCAACAAGTTGGATACATACAGTAACTTGGATAGATCTCATGATTTTACTACTTATGCTAAGTGAAAAAAATCTCATTGGCTACTTCTATATAATTCCATTTCTAGGTCATTGTTGTTGTTTAGTCGATAAGTCAGGCCTGAGTCTGTAATCCCATGGACTCCCACCAGGCTCCTCTCTCCATGAGATTTCCCAGACAAGAACACTGAAGTGGGTTGCCATTTCCTTCTCCAGAGGCTCTTCCTGACCCAAGGACTAAACCTGCATTTCCTGCAGGTAGATTCTTTTACCATTGAGCCACCAGGGAAGCCCCTCTATGACATTACTAAACAACAAAATTGTATGGATGAAGAACAGATGAGTGATTGTCAGGTTAATGATTAGGGAAGGGGGTCAGTGTGGCTACAAAGGTGTGCATGGCCTAGGGAAACCTTGTTATGATGAAGCAGTGTGCATCTTGATTGTGGTGATGAACCTATACATGTGATATACATAAATACATGAATCTGTACATGTGTAAAACCGAATAGAGCTACACACACACACACACACACACATGTATCTGCATGCAAAACTGAGGAAATCTAAAAACTGAAACCTGTGGATTTTACTAATGTTAATTTCCTGATTTAAATACCAGGGAGGAGACCAGGTAAAGAGTACACAGAGCCTCCTTGTACATTTTTGGAAACTTTCATGACTCTACAGTGATTTAAAATTAAAAATATTTTTTAAATGACATGCAATTTTCATAAAGTTCGCAACTATAAATCATCTCTTGAGCTTCATTACCCATCACTCATCCAGCTCCCGGATTCATTTAGTGTCTGTTCTACAAAGAGCTCCTGCATTTATCTTGCAGTTATCTTTCCCATCTTCTTTCTGAGATACACATTCAGAAACAAAGAAAAGCTGCCTTCTAACTATCATTGTAAGAGAGCTTGCTAAGTCTGGGTAAAATGAATTATATGAAAGGATGCTAAAATTGATATGTTAGTACAAGGACTTTTAAATCACTGAGAAATTACCAAATTTTCAAATAAAAAGTCCAACAACAACAAACTCCAAACACTGTTAGTGTAAGAACTTCTGTGCTGCTTATTCTTTCTTGTCACTGAGTGGGTGAAGGATAAAGTGACATCAAAACAGTGCAGCTGAGAGCTGATGCTCTTTTTCCGCATTGAAGCTAATGGGGTTGGGGCAGAGTGTGCTGTTCAGACAAGTCTTAAGAGAGCTCCTATAAATGGTGGTCAACTCCACAGCATAGACACACGTTCAATGACAAAATCCAATGGGGTGTCATAGAAGCGAGCAAATTAAGCAAGGCTAGTTTTGCTATACTTATCTTCTGCTACCCACTCTGCCCTGTGACTTTCTGACCTGTCTGGTGTCTACATTGGAGAGCTCTTCTTTCCCTCTGCCATGATCGCCTGTTCTGTCCTCCCAAGATCTATCACGTTCTTGACCCTGAGTTTTAGTTATGCTTGGTCCCTGAAGCCAGGCATAAAATTATTTGAAGAAATGGATTTCTTAACTTATATTCCCAATTCTCTGTCAAAGAGGTTTCCAGACAGATGCACATCTATTCTATCCCTCTGCTTCTCTCAGCACTCTGGTCTTTTTAAGGTCTCCCCTGCTGAGACTCTTGTGTACCGTAGAGGGAAACACAGTCCATTACACCAATACCGCTGCTACTAAGCCCCTTCATTCGCATCCGACTCTGTGCGACCCCATGGACTGTAGCCTGCCAAGCTCCTCTGTCCATGGGATTCTCCAGGCAAGAGTACTGGAGTGGACGGCCATGTCCTCCTCCAGCACACCTTCCCCACCCAGGGATTGAACCCACATCTCTTACATCTCTTGCACTGGCAGATGGGTTCTTTACCAGTAGTGCCACCTAAGAAGCCCCATTACACTGATGCTTGGGCTCAACTCCCATAACCCTTGGTAGCACTTTAGCTTTAAAGTACATCCAAGGAACAAAGACATGATTAAAATCGCAGGCAGAGAAGGCTTTTCTGATTACTGCTTTAGACCTCCTGTGTACTGTGCCCACCAACATAAAAGATGTTCTTCCCTCAATATTTGTCTTTGTAGGTGGCATAGTTGTCCAGTGAGATGTTTGTGTTTGTAATTCCATTCCTTTCATTTTCCCAGTGTCTTAAAAGTCAAAAGCATGAAGCTACTTGAGGATTTGCTCGTGACTGGCTGAGCCCAGCAGAAAGGCTCTCTTGCGCATTAGAGAAGAACTAAGACACGGGAGCAGCCCCTCAAGGGAGAAGATTTGGAATCATTAAAATTGCATCAAGAGTGAGGTGGCAGGATGGAGAACATGCTGGAATGTGCATTCATGGTCTTGTGGCTTCAGCTTGGATGTAAGTTGCCGGTTAAGAGGTGAGAACTTATGGGCACATTTTTCCAAAGACGGGGAGGAGAGAGAGAGGAGTCTAGACACTGCTCATCCAGGCTTTGTGTTGGGATTTTAAGCACTGCTGAACTGAAAGCTTTGTGTTGTTTCTGACTTTGTTCTCCTGAACAGGGCTGCGTGGAGAAGACCGAGTGGAGCAGAGTCCTCAGACCCTGAGAACCCAGGAGGGGGGCAGTCTCAGTCTCAACTGCAGCCACATCGTCAGCGGTTTCAGAGGGCTACAGTGGTATAGACAAGACCCCGGGAAGGGCCCTGAACTCCTCTTCCTTCTTTACTCAGCTGGGGATGAAAAGCAGAAAGAAAGACTGAGAGCCACCTTGTTAAAGAAGGGAAGTTCTCTGCACATCGAAGTCCCCAAACCCGAAGACTCAGCCACTTACCTCTGCGCTGTGCAGACACAGTGCTCCCCAGGCACCTGCAGACCGTACCCAAGCCCTGAGCCTGCGGCTCTAGAATAAGGGCGTCTCTGCTGTTTTCGTGCCTCCCGAGCACCCAGGGCCTCTTCCCAAGTGGTCCTATGGAGAACGAACTCTTGTGACGCAGCCAGACAGCAGAGATTACTGGGCATTCTGTCCAGGATCCTAGACAGTCCCCTCCCCCCGCGTGTCCATGGATCAGGCTGCTCTTTTAAACAGCCCAGAGCTTCGCCTGTGTAGATTCGAAAGGGATAGTGGTGGTATGGAGTCTTTGTTTCCAGTCTTGGGCCCCTTGAAAAGATGCCACAGGAACCTTCTTCCCTAAAATAAATATTTTGGCATTCTCTTATAATAATCTGGCCACACATCTGTAAGAGAATCTTTCCCATTTTAATATACTCTCGAAGGTTATATCTCCACCAGCCCAATACTACATTTCTCTTCTCCTTAATAATCAAATTAGTTGACTGTCTAGACTTACTGTCCCCTCCTTGAACCTGACTTCTGTGAGCATTACTCCGTGAGAAGCTCTCACTTAAACCAGTGGCTTTGGTGGTGATAAAGCCAATGATTATTTCTCAACCTCATCTCATCTGAGATTCTCACTTTTTCATCCTTTTTAAAAATAAAATTACCTATTTTTTAATCAAAATAATACTCTCATTTAGTTACAAAATCATATAGCACTCTCTTTTTCTTCTCACTCTTCCACATAGTCTATTTTTGCCTCCCCAGAGGAACCACTTTTTATTCTCAGGTGCTGACACTGACATTTATCTCCATATTCAAAATGCTTCTTGGCTTTCTCTTCTCTCTCTCTGTAACTGAGGTACAACACATATAATAAAGTGTACAAAACGGAAGCTTAGAACTCAAAGAAATTTTACACTTGTTAATATCTACATGCATAGTGTATATTATCTCTGGCTTTTTTCACTCAATAATATCTTTGCAATTCACTGGTGTCACTTTGTGTATGTCTTGTTTGTTCTTTTTTTAATTGATGCATAGAGTTCCTCTACATGAATATCTAACAATTTAATTATTCATCCTCCCAGAAGTAGATATTTGGGTTGTTTGGATTGATTACAGTCTTGTGCTACTGTGAAAAAAGCTGTGTGTGAGGGAAAAAACCAGATTTTTTTCCTTCTTGGGTAGGGAAAAATCCAGTTCTGCCCTATTATGTCCTTCTTTCCTATGAATCTCCTTTACTACTCGCACAAAACATTTCTGGTCAACAAATGTGTTTTTTCCCATACTAAGCAATTCTCTGCAATCCCACCTGAGTATCCTATCATTCTAGTCAGTTCTGACACTTTCTTCCTGAAAAAAGCATGCCAGTCACAAGCCCAAGTGATCAACTGTGCTTCTGAACAAAAGACTGTAGATAGAAGACTCCCAAAACAAGATAAAACAAAATAAAATCCTAGGCTCAATTAATTCTCTAGAGTGACTCACAGAACTAGGAGAAATATTTCACTTACTTTTACCTGTTTATTATAAAAGGCTATGATAAAGGATACACATGAATATCCAGATGGAAGAGACGTGTAGGGTCAGGTTTGTGAGAGGAACTGTAGAGCTTCCATGTCCTCTCCAGGGACCACTCGCCTAGCACCTCTGTGTGTTCACCGACGGAAAGCTCTTCAGTAGGTCTGGGGTCTGGGCAGTGGTCCTAGGAGATGACTCCCCAGCCCACTTGTCGTTCTGCATTTTCATTTTAACTGCACCCCACAAATGATATAGCAAGTCCTACTTAACTGGCTAAGATCACCTATAAAATGTTGAATAGAATTCTTCTTATTCCCAAACTCAGAGGTAAAGCATTCAATATTTCACTGTGACTATTAATTATAGTGTTTTTGATAAATATTCTTTATTTATTTAAATTGATTTTTAAATGTGAAACCAACTTTCATTTCTAGAGTTAAGTGCCCTTAGGAATGTTGTTTTGTCCTTTTTACATAATGAAACATTGATTTGCTATTATTTTATTGAGCACTTTCCCCCCATTTTCCTGAATGATGCTAGTATTCAACTTTTTCTTTTCCAAGTTAATGTCAGATTTTGGTATCAAGATTGTAATGGTTCATTAGGTAACTTGCAATTCATGGCTTCTTTTCTACCTGTGGAAGAATTTGTGTAGGGTTTTTAATGATTTAGAAACAATTTTCAGAAAGTTCACTATAGTGAGGCCATGTAAGCATAGCCTTATGGGAGAAACTTAATAATCCTGAAATTATAGATTCAGTTAGTTTAACAGATAAAGGGTTCTTTATATATTTAGTTTTCTCTTATGATGGTTGACAAATTGTGTTTTTTTCTGCCCATGTTTTATTATTTGCTACCTTTACTTTCTTTTATTTTAACTTGCTACTCTTTCCAGTTCTTTGAGTTGCAGCTTTGCCTATTAATTCTCAACATTTCTTTTTTCTGACAAATATAATTTAAATTCATAAATTTGTCTCTAATTACAAATATTCCTTGACTTACAATGGTGTTATGTGCCAAAAAACTTATCATAAGCTGATAATATCTTTAGTCAAAAGTTCATTTAATACACCTGAACTCTGAACATCATAGCTCAGCCTAGCCTACTTTAAACATGTTCAGAACACATATTAGCCAACAGTTGTGCAAAATTATCTAATACAAAGCCTATCTTATAATTTGATGCAGACTACCACGTATAATTTATTTGGCACTGTACTGAAAATGAAAAACTGAGTGGTTGTCTAGGTTCAGAAGGGTTGTGTGTTGGTTGTTTACCTTTGCAGTCGAGTAACTGACTGGGAGCTGCAACTTGCTGCTGATGCTCAGCATTAAAAGACAGCATCATGCTAGCCCATGAACAAAATTCAAAATTAGAAGTGCAGTTTCTACTGAATCCATATTATTTTTGTACCATCGTAAAGTTGGAAAACAATAAGTCAGGGACTTTCTGTACTGCCTTTGCCGCTTCTTACATGTTTTGATATGTCATATGTTCATTATTATTCAACTAAAATATTTCCATTTGAAGTGGGACCTAAGAATGGCCAAATCCTGCCCTGCTCACCACAGGGAAGATTCCTGAAGATGCTGTATATATTAGCTTAAGACAAACAGAAGGTGAAGAAGGACTTTTAGCTGATCCCTGGACCTAATTACTTCCAGGACCTAACATCACTTGTCCTCTGATTACCTCTAGGAAAAGTAAGTTTGAGGTTCATGCTTAAGTAGAGTTTCCTACTTCCTTCTGAATCCAGAATAGCAAGCTCAGAATTCCTACAAGGGTGAGGTGGAAAGATAGGACACACCTCAAATTGGCCAAGAGTTGATTTACTTTTCAGGCATCTGGGCTGAAATAGAAAGAAGAGGCAGCCCATCCCAGGGCACTAAATTAGCCCTCTATAGAAATGCATTTATCACAGGTGGCAAAGACTTCAAAATTCAGGAGCTATAAGCAGAATAAGTGGACTCTGGAGCCCAGTGTTTAAGTTAGACTGAGAACTGATCTCCTGGGCTTCTCTGGGGGCTCAGATGGTAAAGAATCCGCCTGCAGTGAAGGAGACACGGGCTCAACCCCTGGGCCAAGAAGATCCCCTGGGGAAGGGATTGGCTGCTCACTCTACTATGCTTGCTTGGATAATTCCATGGACAGAGGAACCTGGCAGGATACCATCCATGGGATCGCAAAGAGTTAGACATGAATGAGCGACTTGCATTTTCACTTTTTTTTCAATCTCCTACTCATAAATGGACTCTGAATGACAGAATCAGCCCTCCTCACTCCTCCTTTGTGGGTAGAAGAAGAGGGGGGTTTACAAAGAAGGAAAGAAGTGGAAGCTTCCTGATTCAAGGAGAGAGACACAGGTATTCTTGTCCATACCTCCTGGTTTTGTTCAGTTTTTGATCTTTTGGGTTTTTAGCTTTATAGTCTGCCCAATGTCTTCAGTGGAATAGATCCAAGAATTATCATGAGATTCTTGTTTCTACCTGCTGTCTTTTTGTCATTCTCATCTTCAACATCAGAGTCTTTATTATCATTTATTGAACCACTACCATATGCCAGGTCCATTGCTCAGCACTTTAGATACTCCTTTTGTAATCTAAAACCCACAAAGTAATATTAATCTATCCTCAGGAAAGGAAACTGAGCCTTAAACATGTTTAAAGATAAAGGGATTTCTGAGATAAATGCTGCAGGCAACATAAAATGAGAATTAAAAAATAAAAACTCCAGAGTTAAACAGTTCAAAATTTTTTCTGCTATACAGCAGAAAGTAACATAACATTGTAAATCAGCTATACTCCAACAAGAATTAATTTAAAATGTAAATAACCAGTTTGAATAAGTTGAAAAAATCTTTGCAAGTCAGAAATAAGTCTACTTACTCTTTTGACAACTGTCTAGTATATTATAATAGAGATCTATCATAACATATTGAGTATTTGTATTGAAGGATATTTAAATATCCTTGCTGCATACAATATGCAATTTTATAATGTATTTATAAGGTTATTTCTTAAAAAATTCTCAGACAAGTGGAATATCTGGCCAATGATATGAACATAGCACCTATGAATCTTATTTAGCTTATACTTCAGTTATAGGATGTGAAAGTGCCCATTTCCTGATATATCACACACATTGAATGTGAATATTATGATTCTTAACTCTTTTTGCAACCTGATGGCTGAGAAATGATAGAAAGGGATTTTCAAGAAAGTGTGAATTAAAGAAAACAATTCTTAAGAACTGAAGTGGCAAGAGGAGGGAGCAGTTACAGGAATGTGAAGAGGTTCAGCTGCAGCTGTGCAGTAAAACTTACAATTTCTTCTTTTCTAACATAAGCATTTATGCTTACATTTCTCTCTAGGTACCTGTGTGTATGAGTTACTCAGTATTGTCTGAGTCTTTGCCACCCCATGGACTGTAGCCCACCAGGCTCCTCTGTCCATGGAATTTTCCAGGCAAGGATACTGGAGTGGGTTGTCATTCCTATCTCCAGGGGATCTTCCCCATCCAGGGATCGAACTTGGGTCTCCTGCATTGCAGGCAGATTCTTTACTGTTTGAGCCATCAGAGAAGCCCCTCTAGGTACATACTTAGCCACATTCTGCAAATCTGATGTGTTAAAAATTGTTTCCCTTAGGAGGAGGGAAAGAGATAATCATTTCTCTGGCAACTCTGGGCTTAGTCCTGAGATGATGGTGTTTCCATGGCAACCTCGCACTCCCGGCAGATGGGCTTCTGGCTCGTCCTCCTCCATGTCTCTGTGACTTGCTCTGATGGGCTGGGCTGACTCTGTGATTCCTGTAGAAAGTTTTGAACACAAGAGGCAGGAAAGCAGGTCTTTTATCCTGCGAGTCCTTGAATATTTTACAGACATAAGAATTCAGTTCTTCAGTGAGTCTTAATGACAGAAGGAATGGACAAATTCCTGAGCCTGCTCATCCTTTGGTTACAACTAAACTGGGAGTTAGAGGGATTTGGAAATGGGCAAAGAATGGGCATCTCCCGGATATTCCTCCCTAGGGAAGACAGAAAGTCAGGGAGTTGTACGTGCATGGTTTCTGGGAGTTCCTGTGGAGAACGAAAAAGTAAACTTAAGTTAGTTTACAAGAATAATCAGCCACTGACCAGCCTGTCTCTGTTTTCTTTCTGAACAGGGGTGAGCAGTAAGCAGGACGTGAGTCAGAGTCCTGAAGCTCTGAGCGTGAGAGAGGGAGACAGCGTGGATCTCAACTGCAGTTACACCGACAGTGCTCTGTACTTCCTGCAGTGGTTTAGGCAGGATCCCGGGAAAGGACTCACATCCCTACTGTCAATTCAGGCAAATCAGAGCAAACAAGTGGAAGAATTACAGTCTCGTTGCATAAACCATCAGGACACAGTGCTTCACACACTGCGGCTTCTCAGCACAGTGACTCGACCACCGACCTCTGAGCTGTGGGCCCCAGTGCCCAGAGGGAGCCTGTTCCCAGGACTCAAACTGCAGATGGGGCTCCAACCACGTCCTGGCTTGGTGCTGAGGAAACTTCTTCCATTAAGGGGTTTTCTGTATTGACTTTCCTTTCAGATAGAGGCAATTAGCAAGGGTAGGATGATTTGAGAGAATAGCATTGAATCATGTACATTACCACAGGTAAAATAGATGACCAGTGCAAGTTCCATGCATGAAGCAGGGCACCCAAAGCCCACCCTCTGGGACAACCCAGAGGGATAGGGTGGCAGGGGAGGTGGGAGGGGTGCTCAGGATGGTGGGGACACAGGTATACCTGTGGCCGATTCATGCTGATGTAGGGCAAAAACCATCACAATATTGTAAAGTAATTATCCTCCAATTAAAATAAATAAATTAATTTAAAAAAATCTTTTAAAATGATCTAAAATTATATTGTGAATTCTTTGATTGTTAGATTTTCATCAACTTCAAATCAAATAATAGTTTTACAATCTAAATGGGAAAAGAATTTGAAAACGAGGAGATACATGTATATGTATAACGGAATCACTTTGAGGTACACCTGAAAATAACACAACACTGTTAACCAGCTATTCTCTAATATAAAATAAAAAGTCAAAAAATAGTAGTTTTGTTGAGATTAAGCAACATTTCACACAATTCTCTCTTTCAAATGAACACCTAAGTGTGCATCTAGTATATTTACAACATGGCACAATCACTACCTCTATCTAGATTTGAAACCTTGTCATCACCCGGAAAGGAAACCACGCGCCCAGGACACAGTCACTCCACGCACTCCCCACCCACACATCCCTGGGAGCCACCCACCTGCTTTCTGACCACGGGTTTGCTTATTCTATGCATTTCATGCAAATGGAATCTTACAATACATGACATTTTGGCATTGCTTACTTTACTTAGCATAATATTTTGGAAGTTCATTCAACTCAGGACCAACTGCTAAAGTTAGTTAGTTAGTGAAAGGCTCTTAGTTGAGTCCAACTCTTTGCGACCCCATGGACTATACAGTCCATGGAATTCTCCAGGCCAGAATACTGGAGTGGGTAGCCTTTCAATTCTCCAGGGGATCTTTCCAACCCAGGGATCAAACCCAGGTCTCCCACATTGCAGGCGGATTCTTTACCAGCTGAGCCACAAGGAAAGCCCAAGAATACTAGGGAGCATATTCCTTCTCCAGTGGATCTTCCCTACCCAGGAATCGAACCAGGGTCTCCTGCATTGCAGGCAGATTCTTTACCGACTGAGCTATGACAGAAGCCTAGGACCAACTGGAGAAAGGCAAATGTTCATCCTTAGCCAATCACATGGGATACCATACTGCTAATTAGCCTGCTGACATTGTCCCTGTTCTTCCCACTCCCCTCCACCCATCTGTTTTGCTAGAACTTTGTCAGTTTTGCTGATCCTCTTAAAGAACCAGATCTTTATTTCATTGATTTTCTCTACTGTTTATCTCTTTTAAATTTCATTGATTTCTCCTTTTATCTTTATTATTTTCTTATGCTTGTTTTGGATTAATTTATCTTTTCCTTGTCCATGTTCTTCAGATAGAAGCTTGGATAATCTGAGATGTTATTCTTTTTTAATATTTGCATGTGGTGCTAAAATTTCACTCTAAATACTTCTTTGGCTGTGTCCCCCCAGTTTTGGTATGCTGTATTTTCATTTTTATTCAACTCATGGGAAATTCAATGATTTCCCTTGAGACATTCTCTATGACCCATAGATGATTAAGAAGTGTGTTGTTTGGTTGTCAAATGTTTGGGAATTTTCCTGTATCTTTCTGTTATTTATTTATACTATTATTTCATTGTGGTTGGAGAACATACTCTTTATATTTCAGTTCTTTTACATTAGATTTGTTGAGTTTTTTTAGGTCCCAAGATTTGGATTTACCTGGTATATATTCCACGGACACTTGGCAAGAAGTATAGTCTCCTCTGGTTGGGTGGAGTGTTGTATAGCTGATAATTAAATCCTACTGGTTAATGGTGTTATTGAGTTCTAGATATCTGCTGATTTTCTGGCAAGTTATTCTACCAGTTGTTGAGAGAGGAATATTGAAGTATTTAATTATATTTCTAGATTTGTCTCTTTTCTTTTTAGTTTTAATTTTTGTTCCACTTATTTTTCAGCTCTGTTAGTTGGTACATATACATTTAGGATTACTATGCCTTCTCAGTAAATTATCCTCTTCATCAGTAGATAATATTTCTCTGTCTCTTGTAATTTTCTTTGTTCAGGAGTCTGTCTACTTTATCTGATATTAATATAGCCATTATACTTTCCTTTGATTAATGTTTGCATAATACATCTTTTCCCATCCTTTTACTTTCAAGGTGACCATGTCTTATTTGAAATGAATTTCTCTCAGACAGTTATAGTTGGGTCGTGTTTCTTAATCCACTTTTTGTCTGAACAGTTTTGACACTGGTGTGTTCGGGTCAAATTCTGTGTCTTAGTTTCTGTGTGTGGATCACTTGTTTTTAATGTCTTGATATTTTAGGGCTCAGGCTTCCATTTTATTTGATTTTTTTGTGTGTGTGCCTTTTTTTGTCCCGTATGTTTTTCCTTCTAACCTCTTGTGAATTATTCAACATTTTCTAGGATTACACTTCAATTTATCTGCAGTGTTTAGTGTGTGTGTGTGTGTCTGTTAGTTGCTCAGTTGTGTCTGACTTTTTGCGACCTCATGGACTGTAGCTACCTGAATTCTCTAAACAAGAATACTGGAGTGCATAGCCATTCTCTTCTCCAGGGCATCGTGTCGACCCAGGGACTGAACCTGGGTCTCCTGCATTGTAAGAAGATTCTTTTATGGTCTGAGTCACAAAGAAGCTCCTATAGCATGTCAGTCAGTTCAGTTCAGTCGCTCAGTTGTGTCCGACTCTTTGCGACCCCATTAATCACAGCACGCCAGGCCTCCCTGTCCATCACCAACTCCTGTAGTTTACTCAAACTCATGTCCACTGAGTCGGTGATGCCATCCAGTCATCTCATCCTCTGTCGTCCCCTTCTCCTCCCGCCCCCAATCCCTCCCAGCATCAGGGTCTTTTCCAATGAGTCAACTCTTCGCATCAGGTGGCCAAAGGATTGGAGTTTCAGCTTCAGCATCAGTCCTTCCAATGAACACCCAGGACTGATCTCCTTTAGGATGGACTGGTTGGATCTCCTTGCAGTCCAAGGGATTCTCAAGAGTCTTCTCCAACATCACAGTTCAAAAGCATCAATTTTTTAGCACTCAGCTTTCTTCACAGTCCAACTCTCACATCCGTACATGACCACTGGAAAAACCATAAGATGCATATTAATCAATTTAACAAAGATCAAACACAAAGAACAAATATTAAAAGCAACAAGGGAGAAAAAACATATAACACACAAGGGGATTCCCATAAGGATAACAGCTGATCTTTTAATAGAAACTCTTCAGGCCAGAAGGGAATGGCAGGACATACTTAAAGTAATGAAAGAGAATAACCTACAACCCAGACTACTGTACCCAGCAAGGATCTCATTCAGATATGAAGGAGAATTCAATAGCTTCACAGACAAGCAAAACCTAAGAGAATTCAGCACCATCCAACCAGCTTCTCAGCAAGTGCTAAAGGATCTTCTCTAGACAGGAAACAAAGAAAGGTTGTATGAATGCGAACCCAAAACAACAAAGCAAATGGCAACAGGACCACACCTATCAATAATTACCTTAAATGTAAATGGGTTGAATGCCCCAACCAAAAGACAAAGACTGGCTGAATGGATACAAAAGTGAGACCCCTATATATGTTGTCTACAAGAGATCCACCTCAAAACAAGGGACACATACAGACTGAAAGTGAAGGGCTGGAAAAAAATATTTCATGCAAATGGAGACCAAAAGAAAGCAGGAGTCACAATACTCATATCAGATAAAATAGACTTTCAAATAAAGGCTGAGAAAAGAGACAAAGAAGGACACTATAAAATGATCAAAGGATCAATCCAAGAAGAAGATATAACAATTATAAATATATATGCACCCAACATAGGAGCACCACAATATGTAAGGCAAATGCTAACAAGAATGAAAGGGGAAATTAACAATAACACAATAATAGTGGGAGACTTTAATACCCCACTCACAAGTATGGATAGATCAACTAAACAGAAAATTAACAAGGAAACACAAACTAAATGACACAATGGACCAGCTAGACCTAATTGATATCTATAGGACAATTCACGCCAAAACAATCAATTTCACCTTTTTCTCAAGTGCATACAGAACCTTCTCCAGAATAGGTCATATCCTGGGCCATAAATCTAGCCTTGGAAAATTCAGAAAAATTCAAATCATTCCAGTCATCTTTTTTGACCACAATGCAGTAACATTAGATCTCAATTACAGTGGGGGGAGGGGGGAAGCTATTAAAAATCCCACCATATGGAGGCTAAATAACACACTACTGAATAACCAACAAATCATAGAAGAAATCAAAAAAGAAATCAAAATATGCATAGAAATGAATGAAAATGAAAACACAACAACCCCAAACCTATGGGACACTGTAAAATCACTGCTAAGGGGAAGGTTCATAGCAATACAGGCTTACCTCAAGAAACAAGAAAAAAGTCAAATAAATAACCTAACTCTACACCTAAAGCAAGTAGAGAAGGAAGAAATGAAGAACCCCAGGGTTAGTAGAAGGAAAGAAATCTTAAAAATTAGGGCAGAAGTAAATGCAAAAGAAACAAAGGAGACCATAGCAAAAATCAACAAAATTAAAAGCTGGTTTTTTTTTAAAGGTAAAAAAATTGACAAACCGTTAGCCAGACTCATTAAGAAACAAAGGGAGAAGAACCAAATCAGCAAAATTAGAAATGAAAATGGAGAGATCACAACAGACAACACTGAAATACAAAGGATCATAAGAGACTACTACCAGCAGCTCTATGCCAATAAAATGGACAACTTGGAAGAAATGGACAAATTCTTGGAAAAGTATAACTTTCCAAAACTGAACCAGGAAGAAATAGAAGATCTTAACAGACCCATCACAAGCACGAAAATCGAAACTGTAATCAGAAATCTTCCAGCGAACAAAAGCCCAGGACCAGATGGCTTCACAGCTGAATTCTGCCAAAAATTTAGAGAAGAGCTAACACCTATCATACTCAAACTCTTCCAGAAAATTGCAGAAGAAGGTAAACTTCCAAACTCATTCTATGATAACACCATCACCCTAATACCAAAACCAAACAAAGATGACACACAAAAAAGAAAACTACAGGCCAATATCACTGATGAACATAGATGCAAAAATCCTTAACAAAATTCTAGCAAACAAAATCCAACAACATATTAAAAATATCATACATCATGACCAAGTGGGGTTTATCCCAGGAATGCAAGGATTCTTTAGTATCCACAAATCAATCAATGTAATACACCACATTAACAAATTTAAAGATAAAAACCATATGATTATCTCAATAGATGTAGAAAATGTCTTTGACAAAATTCAACATCCATTTATGAAAAAAAAAAAAAAAAAACTCTCCAGAAAGCAGAAATAGAAGGAACATACCTCAACAAAATAAAAGCTATATATGACAAACCCACAGCAAACATTATCCTCAATGGTGAAAAGTTGAAAGCATTTCCCCTATAGTCAGGAACAAGGCAAGGGTGCCCACTCTCACCACTACTATTCAACATAGCTTTGGAAAGTTTTGACCACAGCAATCAGAGCAGAGAAAGAAATAAAAGGAAACCAGATAGGAAAAGAAGAAGCCAAACTCTCACTGTTTGCAGACAACATGATCCTCTACATAGAAAACTCTAAAGACTCTACCAGAAAATTACTAGAGCTAATCAATGAATATAGTAAAGTTGCAGGGTATAAAATTAACATACAGAAATCCCTTGTATTCCTATACATTAACAATGAGAAAACAGAAAGATAAATTAAGGAAACAATACCATTCATCATTGCAATGAAAAGAATAAAATACTTAGGAGTATATCTACCTAAAGAAACAAAAGACCTATATACAAAAAACTATAAAACACTGATGAAAGACATCAAAGAGGACACAAATAGATGGAGAATTATACCATGTTCATGGATTGGAAGAATCAATATAGTGAAAATGAGTTTACTACCCAAAGCATTCTGTAGATTCAATGCAATCCCTATCAAGCTACCAACGGTATTCTTCACAGAACTAGGACAAATAATTTCACAATTTGTATGGAAATACAAAAAAACCTCGAATAGCCAAAGCAGTCTTGAGAAAGAAGAATGGAACTGTATGAATCAACCTGCCTGACTTCAACTCTACTACAAAGCCACTGTATCAAGACAGTATGGTACTGGCACAAAGACAGAAATATAGATCAATGGAACAGAATAGATAGCCCAGAGGTAAATCCATGTACCTATGGACACCTTATCTTCGACAAACGAAGCAAAAATATTCAATGGAGAAAAGACAACCTCTTTAACAAGTGGTGCTGGGAAAACTGGTCAACCACTTGTAAAAGAATGAAACTAGAACACTTTATAACACCATACACAAAAATAAACTCAAAATGGATTAAAGATCTAAATGTAAGACCAGAAACTATAAAACTCCTAGAGGAGAACATAGGCAGAACACTCTCCGACATAAACCACAGCAAGATCCTCTATGTCCCACCTCCCAGAATATTGGAAATAAAAGCAAAAATAAGCAAATGGAACCTAATGAAACTTAAAAGCTTTTGCACAACAAAGGAAACTATATGCAAGGTGAAAAGACAGCCCTCAGAATGGGAGAAAATAATAGGAAATGAAGCAACAGACAGAGAATTAATCTCAAAAATATACAAGCAACTCCTGCAGCTCAATTCCAGAAAAATAAATGACCCAATCAAAAAATGGGCCAAAGAACTAAACAGACATCTCTCCAAAGAAGATGTACAGATGGCTAACAAACACATGAAAAGATGCTCAACATCACTCATTATCAGAGAAATGCAAATCAAAACCACAATGAGGTACCATTACACGCCAGTCAGGGTGGCTGCCATCCAAAAGTCTACAAGCAATAAATGCTGGAGAGGGTGTGGAGAAAAGGGAACCCTCTTACACTGTTGGTGGGAATGCAAACTAGTACAGCCACTATGGAAAACAGTGTGGAGATTTCTTAAAAAACTGGAAATAGAACTGCCATATGACCCAGCAATACCACTCCTGGGCATACACACCGAGGAAACCAGATCTGAAAGAGACACGTGTACCCCAATGTTCATCGCAGCACTGTTTATAATAGCCAGGACATGGAAGCAACCTAGATGCCCATCAGCAGACGAATAGATAAGGAAGCTGTGGTGCATATACACAATGGAATATTACTCAGCCATTAAAAAGAATTCATTTGAACCAGTTCTAATGAGATGGATGAAACTGGAGCCCATTATACAGAGTGAAGTAAGCCAGAAAGATAAAGACCAATATAGTATACTAACACATATATATAGAATTTAAAAAGATTGTAATGATAACCCAATATGCAAAACAGAAAAAGAGACACAGATGTACAGAACAGAATTTTGGACTCTGTGGGAGAAGGCGAGGGTTGGATGTTCTGAGAGAATAGCATTGAAACAAGTATACTATCAAGGGTGAAACAGACCACCAGCCCAGGTTGGATGCATGAGACAAGTGCTCAGGACTGGTGCACTGGGAAGACCCAGAGGGATGGGATGGGGAGGGAGGCGGGATGGGGGATCGGGATGGGGAACACATGTAAATCCATGGCTGATCCATGTCAATGTATGGCAAAATCCACTACAATATTGTAAAGTAATTAACCTCCAACTAATAAAATAAATAAAAAAAAAAAAACCAAAAAAACAAAAACGATCATTACGATAACCCTATATGCAAAACAGAAAAAGAGACACAGATGTATGGAATAGACATTAGACTCTATGGGAAAAGGTGAGGGTGGGATGTTCTAAGAGAACAGCATTGAAACAAGTATACTATCAAGGGTGAAACAGATCACCAGCCCAGGTTGTATGCATGAGACAAGTGCTCAGGGCTGGTGCACTGGGAAGACCCAGAGGGATGAGATAGAGAGGGAGGTGGGAGAGGGGATCAGGATGGGGAACACATGTAAATCCATGGCTGATTCATGTCAATTAATGGCAAAATCCACTACAATATTGTAAAGTAATTAGCCTCCAACTAATAAAAATAAATGGAAAAAAGAAAAGAATACATTTGAATCAATTCTAATGAGGTGGATGAAACTGGAGCCCATTATACAGAGTGAAGTAAGCCAGAAAGAAAAACACCAATAGTGTATACTAACACATATGTATGGTATTTAGAAAGATGGTAACGATTATCCTATATGCAAGACAGAACAAGAGACACAGATGTTAGAACAGACTTTTGGACTCTGTAGGAGAAGGTGAGGGTGGGATGATCTGAAAGAATAGCATTGAAACATGTATATTATCAATTGTGAAACAGATCGCCAGTCCAGGTTTGATGCGTGAGACAATTGCTCAGGGATGGTGCACTAGGATGACCCAGAGGAATGGGATGGGGAGGGAGGTGGGAGGAGGAGGAGGGTTCAGGAAGGGGAACACATGTAAATCCATGGCTGCTTCATATCAATGTATGGCAAAAACCGCTACAATATAGTAAAGTAATTAGCCTTCAACTAATATAAATTAATGAAAAAAAAATCTTGAAGAAATAAGAAGTCAGAACAATCAGCCAATCTGATTTCAGGCTACTGTCATCAAGGTTATTTAGTACTGGTGCAGGGATAAACACACAGTTCAGTGGAAATGAACAGAGAAAATACATCCACACAAATATACCCAACTGACCTTTTCTGGCAAAGTGCCAAATAAATTCAATAGAAGAAAGATAACCTTTCAATAGATTATGTTGGGAAAAGTTGAAATCTATTGGCAGGAAAAATTAACTTTGATTCAGGTCTCACACTTCATACATGCATTCTTTAAAATGGATCACAGACTTAAATGTAAAATGTTAAATTATAAAACATTTTAGGAAAAAATACAGGACAAAATTTTGATATGTGTATGGGCCAAGAGTCTTTGGACTTGACAACAAAAGAACAGTCAATAAAATTTTTTAAAAATGACAAACTAGACTTCAAAATTAAGATCTTTTGCCCTGCAAAGCAACCTGTAAGAGCATGAAAAGACAAGCTACCAACTGCGAAAAACTATTATTTGGAAGCCATATATTCCACAAGGAACTAGTATCTAGAATATATAAATAACTCTCAGAGCTAAACAGTATTTAAATAAGGCAAAGATTTCACTTAGACCATAGGCAAGGAGCTATTTCACTAAAGAAGTATACAGATAGCAAATAAGCATATAAAAATATATCCAACATCATAAATCATCAGAGAAATACAATGAAAACCACAATAAAATATCACTAAGAGCACAATCTAGTGTTTGTGTGGTAGCAGCCCAAGGTGGGGGCTTCCCAGGTGGCTGAGACGGTTCTGCCTGCAGTGTGGGAGACTGCAGTTTGATCCTGGGTCTGGAAGATCCTCTGGAGAAGGGAATGAAAACCCACTCCAACAAAAAAAAAAAAAAAGAAAACCCACTCCAGTATTCTTACCTGGAGAATTCCATGGACAGAGGAGCCTGGCAAACTACAGTCCACGGGGTTGCAAAGAGTTGGACAAAACTGAATGACTCAGGGGGGAAGGAAGGAGCAGAAGGTGGATTTAATTTACATTTGTTGATGAGTAATGGTGTTGAACACATTTTCTAAGCTTATTGGCCATTTGGGTGATTTCTTTTGAGAAGTATCACTTTGCATCATTTGCTTATGTATTTTTAGGTTGTAGATTATTTATTTTTACCATTTTAAAATATATAGGCATGTTTGTTATTCTGTATTCAAGTTGTTTATCAGATACATGCATGTATATGTGCTCAGTCCACTTCAGTCATATCCTACTCTTTGCCACCCTATGGACTGTAGCCTGCCAGGCTTCTGTGTCCATGGGGATTCTCCAGGCAAGAATACTGGAGTGGGTCGCCATGCCCTCCTCCAGGGGATCTTCCCAAGCCAGGGATTGAACCCATGTCTTCTGCATCTCCTGCATTTCAGGCAGATTCTTTACCCACGGAGCCACCTGGGAAGCCTGTATCAGATATACATAACACAAATATTTTAACCCAGTCTATAACTTGTGTTTTCATTCTCTTGGTGGTGTATTTGGGGAACAGATATATTTAATTTTGAAAGAGTGAAATGTAATATTTTTCCTTTTCTGATTGGGTTTGTGTGTGTGCTTTTGAAGGAATCTATGCTGTCAAACTTATAAAGAAATTCTCTTGTATTTTTTAAGAAGTTTTATAGTTTTACTGATCACATTTAGAAGTTGTATCCAATTAGAGTTAATATTTTTATGTTATGAGGAAGGAGTCAAGGTACTTTCAAAAGATGCAAATAGCCAGAAATTGCAGAAATGCAATTAAAACCACAGTAAGATACCACTAAGAGCACATTCTAGTGTTTGTGTGGTCTCAGCACAGGGTGGGGGCTTCCCAGGTGGCTGAGACGGTAAAGAGTCTGCCTGCAGTGTGGGAGACCTGGGTCCAATCCCTGGGTCAGGAGGATCCCTTGGAGAAGGGCATGGCAACCCACTCCACTATTCTTGCCTGGAGAATCGCATGGACAGAGGAGGCCGACTAGCTACAGTTCATAGCATCACAGAGAATCAGACATGGCTGAGCAACTAACACTAGCTGTTATCCCCGAAAGACCATCTTTTTCCCCATAGAATTGCATAAACACCTTTGGAGATAACCAATTGATGATGTATACATATAGGCTTATTTTTGGATTTGATCCTGCTTACTCATCTTTATTTTATCCTTTTCCAACAGAACATTCTGTCCTAATTACTGGGGCTTCATATACATTTTGATATCTGGAAATGTAATTCAAACTTTTCTTCTTTTTCAAGGTTTATTTTAGGTCTTTTTGAATTTCCACCAAACTTATAGAATTAGCCTCTCACTGTCTACCAAAACACATTGCTAGTAGTTGGAATGGGCTTGTGTTGAATTTATGGATTCATTTGGGACAATTTATATCTTGACATATGGAATCTTATGTTATTCCCTTTTATGTAGATCCTAATTTTTTTTTTTTTTTTTTTTTTTGGTAGAGGACTGTATTCAGTTCAGTTCAGTTCAGTCACTCAGTCGTGTCCGACTCTTTGCGACCCCATGAATCGCAGCACGCCAGGTCTCCCTGTCTATCACCAACTCCTAGAGTTTACTCAAACTCATGTCCATCAAGTCAGTGATGCCATCCAGCCATCTCATCCTCTGTCATCCCCTTCTCCTCCTGCCCCCAATCCCTCCCAGCATCAGGGTCTTTTCCAATGAGTCAACTCTTTGCATCAGGTGGCCAAAGGATTGGAGTTTCAGCTTCAGCATCAGTCCTTCCAATGAACACCCAGGACTGATCTTTAGGATGGACTGGTTGGATCTCCTTGCAGTCCAAGGGACTCTCAAGAGTCGACTGTATACCTTGTGTTAAATTAATTTCCATGTATTTAATAAATGAAATTTAAATTTCACTTTCTAATTATTTCACTAGTATCTAGAAATAAAATTTATATTTGTCTTTAGTGACTGTTTTAATTCCCCTATTTTAGCTCTTGTAGTTTGCTTATATACTCCTTTGTATTTTCTACATGCACCTATAAATAAAAACGGCTTATTTGCCCCTTTTCAGACTTAATACATCTTATTTCCTTTCCTGGTTTGATGCCAGGCCCTTCAGGAAGACAGTGAATAGAAGCAGTGATAGTCTACCTGTCTTGTTTGTGATCCTTTAGAGACTAATATTGATTTTTTATATTTTCATTGATACTCTTTATTAGATTCAGGAATTTCTCTTCCACTTCTGGACTGCTGAAAGTATTCATCATACAGAGGTATTAGCCTTTCATCAAGTCATCTTGATTTTCTGAAAGTAAGTTATGGGCATTATTTTGGTTTTCATCAAGCAAAGGAAGATAACCTCACCTCATATGGTCTTAGAGATATAATCCTATAAAATTAAGAACTCTGAAAAGAGCCAGTAGGCAAGATAACATTTTTAGATTCCTCATGGTCATACAGAGTATTTTTTGTTTTTCAGTATTATTTAAAAAGACATTTGGTAGTCATTTTTACCATCTTCTAAAAACAAAGGCGAAGAACCCCACAAACAAAAAATGTACTGGTAATTGCTTTTCTTCTGCTTTATACTAATATAATTAACTAATACATTCATACTTACTATAAATAATTCATTTTTATTTGTTCTTATATTTTCAGTAGTAGTGCTTGTTGGCTTACGTGTGTGTGTGTGTGTGTGTGTGTGTGTGTGTGTGTGTGTGATTTGCCACAGAACAGGCTCCCAGTAAATACTTATGAATATTTGTTAAATGAATGAAGCATGATTACCACGATGTTTACTCCCATGTCTTCAATATAATTTTCCTGCATCTTAGATTTTGAATGTTTTTTCCCTATTATTGAATTTGCCCATAATTATAACCCTTTACTTATCCTGTTAGAGTCTTTTTGTTTAACATGCTTTCCATAAAATTGGAAGATTGTTTTCAGAATAGTGGCTGAGCACAATTTCTTTCTTTCACTAAATTCATGAATATAGATTCAACTATTCATTCAGGAAACATTCTTGAGTTCCCAGACAGTAACAACCTCTCTTATAAATGCTTGAATTATGTGGACTTTTGAAGTAACCTTTAAATATGGGAAGGTTAAAGACAAATGGAAAAATGAAAGAGATGTCAATAATGAGAATCATAGTAGGGGTTTTACTGAAATAAAACAGTCAAAAATAATTGATGGCTAAGAAAACACAGGTGAGTACAAAGGTTTTACAGCTAAGATTTATTTTTCTTTTGAACTTTTGATTTTGTATTGAGGTATAGCCAATGAACAATGTTGTGATAGTTTCAGGCGAACAGTGAAGGGACCCAGGCATACATGTACATGTATCCACTCTCCCCCAGATTCCCCTCCCATCCATGTAATGTTGAGGTCCTTGTTGGTTATCCATTTTAAATATAGCAGTGTATACATGACCATCCCAAATTCCCTAACTATCCCTTTCTCCTTATGACAACCATATATTTGTTTTCTAAGTCTGTGAGTCTCGTTCTGTTTTGTAAGAAAGTTCATTTGTATCATTTCTTTTTAGATCTCACATATAAGGGATGCCATATGATATTTCTCCTTCTCTGTCTGACTTACTTCACTCAGTATGAAACTCTCTAGGCCCATCCATGTTGCTACAGATGGCATTATTTCATTCTTTTTAATGGCTGAGCAATATTTCATTGTGTATATACACCACATCTTCTTTATACACTCCTCTGTCAATGAACATTTAGGTTACTTCTTTTACCTTCAAATTTGAGCTTTTCCAAAGGTTGCATGCTCAGTAGTGTTCAAATTTGGGAATGCCATGGGCAGAGGAGCCTGGCAGTCTACACTCTGTGGGATTTCCCAGGTGAGAACACTGGAGTGGGTTGTCATTTCCGTCTACAGGGTATCTTCCTGGTCCAGGGATCTAACCCATGTCTCCCGCATCTCCAACACTGGCAGGCAGATTCTCACTGCTAAGCCATCTGGGAAGCCCCCTTTTAAAAGATTACATAGTAGTGCTATAGTGCTCAGTCGTGTCCAACTTTTTGAGACCCCATGAACTGTTGTAGACTGCCAGGCTCCTCTGTCCATGGAAGTCTTTGGGCAAGAATATTTGAGTGCATTGCCATTTCCTCCTCCAGGGGATCTTCCCGACTCAGAGGCTAAACCTGCATCTCTGGGATCTTCTCCATTGGCAGGCAGACTCTTTACTCCTGAGCCACACCAGTGGGCTTTTGGCCTGGGTTTACTTCTGCAGTTCATTTACTCAGTCACTGGAAGGGGCTGCTTCAACTGAAAATAGTGGTCCTTTCTGGGAGAGGGAAAGGGAAACGAATTTTCCATTGATGTGCCAAAGAAAAAGGAAAAACGACATACTTCCATTCTCTCTCTTTTTTAATGTTTAAATGTTTATTTTCATGTTAAAAAGGATGAGTTACCCTGTTGTTAGAATACCTTTATGCTGAACAACAAAGTCACATTTATTTCTGAAATATTTCCAGAAAAAAAAAATAAAAGAAAGAGAAAAGGAAGTAGAAATCCAAAAGTAAGGAAGAGCAAGATCAAACTGTTCTGGTAGATTCCATCCACAGTCCCAACAGAAGCCATTCCCTCTAAAGGCTGCATCTCTAATTCAGTGCAATTCACAATATCAGGTTCTGATGTCTCCCACCATAAATTTACATATTTCTGAGCAGGATGTCTGTACATTTAAAACCTACAGCTTTGCATGCTTTTATTTGAAAAGGTATTTATTCCAACACACCTTTCAGTGTTTTAGTATATTGCCTATTTTGCATATAAAAAGTATCTGCTCTCCATATTTGAGCATAACTTCTCCACCACCCATACTGGTCCTTTACATAACAGGTGACATGCGATATATTACACATAGTTCAGTTTTGAGGGAAGAGATGGTTGTTGGGTTTATAGACCACCTCACCTGTCTTGCCATTTGCAGAGACTAGAATGGAGGAGTAAGACCATTTTTGAGTTGATGAGAGTAGAAAGATGATGAAGGAAGGACGGAACCACCCTCTGTGATCAGTGGAGTTGGAATGAGTGGTCTTCCCTGACAGAGACTTTACTGTAGTCCCAACATCCCAACACTGGGAACATGTTATTCTCTTTGACAGCTTGTTCTTTATATTCCCTGGCTGAGGGTCCGCGACCAAGGGTTGTGGGCATCTTAGCCCAACAGCCTAAGTCCTTTCCACGTACCTTCCTGACACTGCTTTCTCTGTTTCCCTCCTCTGATTATCTTTCCCTTCCCTATTACTTACGCTTTTATCCCTTCCCCTGACTTTTTCTACCACTTACACCCACTCTACACCCCACCCCGACTTTGTTTGCATTCCTTCCTGTCTTTCTCTCTGCTTCAGCATCCTTGGTGCACAGTGCCTACAAGCATGGGCATAGAGAACATGAGGATTAAAGATCACTCTTCAAGAAGAGTGAGGCGGACACCATCTGAGTCATCAGTTACTATATCAAGAACAGATGCATTGAGAAATGTTTACCTAGATGGTGGTAGACACATGATTTCAAGGACCTTTACAGGAGCCCAGAACTCCAGGTTGTATAGCTTTAGTCTCTACATTATTAATATTTTTTGTCCTCCAGAGAACATCACTGCCTGCTCTGGAGTTTCACATGCATTTTCTGGAATATGGATGGAAATTTTCATCTCCTTACAATACATAGCTCAGTACAGTTTTCTGGTATTAATTAATGTTTTTCATAAGCTTCATAGAACACCAGCCAATTTCTTTAAGGAACCAAATGATAGGACAATGGCTCTGGATATCATTGTGATTGGTGTTCCTTTTACAGAGCCAGGCTTTAAACTTTACAGAGGATGGCAGCAGACACCGTGTGAGTTGGGGATGTCTCTCCTTCTTTAGGGGGCATGACTAAAACAGGGCAGGAAGACCTAGACAAGGAACTGCTTGATCATTGGCTGACAGATCCTGGCAACAACACACTGATACCTGCTCTGGTTCTAAGTCTCTACCAGCAGTAGTTGTTTCTGTTCTGTGGAAACAAGCCCAGGAGCAGACACAAGTCTGAGCTGTGAGCCCATGATCCTGGTGTGTCCTTGGAGTATGAGGCTGGTGACTGGAGTAACCGTGTTTCTGACCTTGGGTAAGTGCTCTGTGTCTACAAGGGATGACTTGAGGGCAAAGGGCCATGAAGTGTTATTTGCTCTCTGCTCTCCCTGTGCCCTATTCAGCCTCATAAGGATGGAATTGAGAACTGATCTACGCATTTGCTAGGGAGCACAAACTTCTACATGACAGGTTAAATCATAGCCATGATCCCAGAAGAACACTTAGCAGTAACCAGTTTGTAAGAAATCCCTGTGTTTACTGAGCAAAGGACTCATGAGGTAAAGGCTATAGAGTCTCAGATTCTTGCCATATGTCTTTGGTCTCTATATAATAAACACCAATGATATTTTGCAGGACATAGATAAAAACACTGGAATAGGGGGTAGGTCCAGACAGTTATGAGAATGTTGTACACTTGATCCACAGGATTACACTGATTTGTGGTCAGGGGCTAATTTTATTTTCTTGACCCTTTAGGGACTGTGATTAATACTAAGACCACCCAGCCCAGCTCCATGGATTGTGCTGAAGGAGAAAATGTAAACCTGCCTTGTAACCACTCTACCATCAGTGGAGCTGACTATATACATTGGTATCGGCAAAATCCCAATCAGAGTCCACAGTATGTCATTCATGGCTTACGAGACACAGTGAACAGCATGGCCTCTCTGACCATAGCTTCAGACAGAAAGTCCAGCACCTTGGTCCTGCCCCAGGTCACCCTGAGAGACACCGCTGTGTACTACTGCGTCCTGAGAGGGGCACAGTGGGACAGACGGGGCTGCACCTGTGCGGTATCTCTGGTGGGAAGTAGGGGGGACACGGTGGGGGAGCAGTCACGAGAGCAAATCTAGAGTCATCTAGAAGGAGAGTCAGAGAGCAGTGAGAGATGAGGAAAAAGAAGGGAAGGGAAATGACAGAAGATGGATAAAGAAAAGAAGAAAAAGAGGACACGGAATAAGCACCTAGTTTATTGATGCAGCTGAGAAGAATTTTGAGGGGTCTTAGAATCATAATTTTAGCACAGCAATAAAGTAAGAGGTGTTAATAATTTGTTGTGGCTCCTCCTCATGTCAATCAAATGTTGGTTTTAGTGCACTAGTCCCAACATAAGAAGTGGGAAACATACAAATACTTCTCCTTGTACCAAAGGTTTCTTTCACTTGGACCCAGGGCCAAGTCTGGACTGTGATGTGTTATAGTTGTTCCACTTACCAGAAACAAACCACTCTTTCTCTGTGAAAAATCTGAAATTGTTATTGTTGCTAGTCTAGAACATTCATATTTCCCATGAAGAAGTTTTTTGAAAGAAACAAAAATTAAGTGAATAATAATTTTTCACTTTCTAGGCAGGTCTGGAAACCCTGCTTCTCTAAAGAGTTTTCATCACTTTTTATATTCCCTAAGCAGTACATGGGGCTTCCCCTTTGGCTCAGCAGTCAAGAATCTGCCTGCTGCAGGAGCTGCAGGAGAGAGACAAGGGTTTGATCCCAGGGTTGGGAAGATCCCCTGGAGGAGGGCTCGGCAACCCACTCCAGTATTCTTCCCTGGGGGATTCCATGGACAAGAGCCTGGCGGACTACAGACCCTAGAGTTGCAAAGAGTTGGACATGACTGAAGCGACTTAGCATGCAGGTGTGCAAGCAGCACATGGGGCTTACTCTGGTGGCTCAGTGGTAAAGAATCTGCCTGCCAATGCAGGGGTCACAGATTCAGTCCCTGGTTGGAGAACTGAGATCCCACATGCCTTGGAGCAACCAGGCCTACGTGCTGCTACTACTGAACCATCCTTGGACTGTCCATCTAAATGTTAGTGCCTGCAGATCACTTCATTTTCACTGCAGTAAAATTATACAGGTCCTCATCTTCCATACCTTTTACCCCCAAATCTACTGACAGAGAATTGATATTATTTACAGAGTCTGAGATAAGAGCACAAACTAAAATTATCTTCATATGGTTTCAAAAAGAAATATTTTTCTCTAAAATAGTTTACTAAAATTAACAAGCAGAATACAAAACTAGTAATCAACAGTTTAAAACATGTATTTACAATAGAAATTTTCTTTAAAATAATTTATTTTAAAATTATAGATTTTTTAAAAACAAAACTACTACAATTCAGTTTTCAATGTTCAGTTAGTGGTTAAGATAAATTTTCTTTAAAATAATTTATTTTAAAATTATAGATGTTTTTAAAAAACAAAATTACTACAATTCAGTTTTCAATGTTCAGTTAGTGGTTAAGATAACTAAAATTGCTCTTTATGCACCCCAGTCTAAAATAAATATATATAACTTTTAAAGTAATCAGTACCATTTTTATAGAATCCATATATATGTATTAATATGTGATATTTGTTTTTCTTTTTCTGACTTACTTCACTTTGTTTAACAGGCTCTAGTTTCATCCACATCACTAGAACTGTTTCAAATGTGTTTTTTATGGCTGAGTAATATTCCATTGTATATAGGTACCACAACTTCTTTATCCATTCATCTATTGATGGACCCTATTTGCAGGACAAAAATAGAGATGCAGACATAGAGAACAGACTTTGGACACAGTAGGGGAAGGAGAGGGTGGGATGAACTGAGAATAGCATTGAAACGTGTACATTACCATATGCAAAAGAGATAGCTCGTGGGAAGTTTCTGTATGATGCAGGGAGGTCAACACGGTGCTCTGTGACAACCTAGAGGAATGGGGGGAAGGTTCAAAGGGAGGGGACGTATGTATACTTATGGCTGATTTGCATCACTGGATGGCAGAAGCCAACACAACATTGTAAAGCAATTATCCTCCAATTAAAAATAAATTAAAAAATACTGTTCAACACAGCAAAGTATTCCAGCCAATAGGAGCAACTTCTGATACTGTTCTGATTCATGAGCACCCTTTAGAACCACAAGTGAGAGCATAAGAGAAACAAAAGCTGGATCCTCAGCACTTCTGGGAAAAAGCATTTCATTATGGAAGAATCTACTACATCCATGCCATGTGAGAGGAAGATGGGGCTATACAGTTAATTTTTGCTATCTTTTCGCTAAAATTCCCTCAAATTCCAAATCAGAGTCCGCCTTCTCCGAAATGTTCTCAGAAAGTATCCCTTAAGTCATAAAATAACGACTTTTCTATTTCCCCCTCTCACCCGCCCCTGGCCAGCACATCCTGAGTTGGTTGCGGTGGGGGGTGGGGCGTCCTGTCAGCGTCACCTGAGCAGGACTTGTTGGGTGAGCTGATTGGCTGCAGGAGCAGGAATGACTTACGACACTCACTCCCTCAGGGTTTAGTTAAGTGTCTTGTAGTGAAAATGTCCCAAGAAGAGGAAGCATCATGAAGAGGCTAGCAGGCGCTGTGCTGGGGCTTCTGTTTGCCCAGGTTTGCTGTGAGTTGCGGCTGCCCCACAGGGAACCTGAAGGAGTGAGGCGCTGCTGTATTGTTGAGGGAGAGAGAGGAGCTGACAAGTCCTGCAGACTTTCTATCCTTCTCATCATCTGTGGGGATGGGGAGGGCACTTTCAGGGTTTAGTAGGAGTTACAGTGACCCTCACAGTGACTGTTTCTCTTTCCTCATCAGGTGTGCGAGGGGCGGATGTGGAGCAGAGTCCCCCAGCCCTGAGTCTCCAGGAGGGAGCCAGCTACACGCTTCGGTGTAACTTTTCCACTTTCCCACAGAGTGTGAATTGGTATCTTCAGAACCCTGGGGGCCACCTCATACAGCTGTTTTACATTCCTTCAGGGACAAAGCAGGAAGGAAGATTAAATGCCACCACAGTCCCTGCAGAACGCCGCAGCTCACTGCACATTTCCTCTCCGCGGACCACAGACTCGGGCACTTACTTCTGTGCTGCGCAGCACGGTGCTCCCCAGGCACCTGCAGCCTCTACACGAACCTGCCGCCGAGGCTCCAGACACGCCCTGCTGTGTAGATGAAACACATACATTCAAACACACACATCAGTGTGTGCATAACGAGTCTTAATATGTTTAATAAAACTGGAATTATACAGAATTTATTCTTTGACCAAGATGAAAATGATTAGAAAATCAAGTGCAAAGAGATGTCTCTAGAAATTCCAAAATATTTGGATTATATGCACTAACTTTAAAATAACTCTAGGTTAAAGAAACAATTACAATGGCTATTAGAAAATATTTTGAAAGTAAATATTGTGAGAGTACATTATATAAATATGTCTGAGATGGAGCTAAAATAATACATAGAAGAAAACTTATCTTTTTAAGTACTTATATTACTAAAGAAAGATGTTGAAAAACTGTTATGAAGACTCAGCAAAAGATGATAGAAAAGCAAATTAAACCCAGTGTAAAATGAAAGATGTGATAATAAAATGTTCAATTGGTGAAATACAAATAAAACTATAGTGATAACCATGAAACAGAAATTTAATTTTGTTAAAATGATTAATAAAATCAGTATCTTCCTAGGTATAATTATCAAGGGAAAAAATAAAAAAGATGAATTATTCATATAAATATAAGTAATAAAAAAGAGAACTATTCTACAGGCTCTATAATGTTATAAATGTAATGAAAGAATATCATTAACAAGTTTATGTCACTGAGTAAATGTGTAGAAGTAGATTCACACAGGTCAGGAAAACTTTTTTGACAAATGCAAAGACAATTCAATAGAGATAACAACACAGTCTTATGAACAAATGAGGTTGGGATGATTGTATAGTCTTAGGAAATAATTGAAAATTGACATAAATATCATATCTTGTACAAAAAAAGTGTGTACAGTCTCAAAATGAACCATATATCCAACTATAAAATGTAACAATAAATCTTTTAGGAAAAATATAAGAGAATATCTTCATGACCTAGGGTTAGACAAAAAAATTTTTGACATGACCCCAAAAACACAATCCATACAATATAAATAACTTAGATTTCATCAAAATTAAAAATGTTTGCTCTGTGAAAAACACTATTAAGAGAAGGAAAAAGATAAACCACAGACTGGCAGGAAATATTTGCAAAATACATTTTCATCAAAAAACTGTATTTAGAATACAATGAACTGTTCTAAACTCAGCAGGAAGAAACAGACAATCCAGTTGAAACCTGGACAAATGATTCAGACACTTTACCAAAAAGCTATGTGGTAAGGAAATAAGCATATAGAGAGATGGTCAGTGTTATTAGTAGTTAGGGAAGTGCAAATTAAGCCACAAAGAAATACCACTTCACATCTATCATAAAGATAGATTATGATTAAAGATATCATAAAGATATCATTATGATTTAGCTATCATAAATATCAAATTCTGGCAAAGATGCAGAGAAATTGGATCACTCATACATTGCTGGTGGGTGAATGGTCCAGTCATTCTGGAAAACAGTACAAGAGTTTTGTGTAAGCTTAAATACTCACTTACCTTACAACTCAGCAAAACACACTCCTGGGTATGTATGCTTGAAAAAGGAAAAACTTAACATTCTCACAAAACTCTGTACCTGAATATTCACGGCAGCTATATTTGTGGTCACCAAAAACTGGAAATCAGCCAAAAATCTTTCACGGGGTAAATGCAACTATAATACATCTGTACAATGAGATCTTATTTACAGATTTTTCTCAACTTTCAATAGAGTTATGCTTCAATATACCATTTTCAGTTGAAAATATCATCTGTGGAAAATGCATTTAATATACCTAACCCAGCCTCCCTTAAAGGTGCTTAACATTTACATTAGCCTACAGGTGGGAGAAATCATCTAACACAAAGTCTATTTTATACAAAAGTGTTGAAAATCTCATGTAATTCATTGAGTACTCTACCGAAAGTGGGGCTTCCCAGGTGATGGTAGTGGTAAAGAACCTGCCCGCCAATGAAGGGGACATAAAAGACGCAGGTTCAATCCCTGGATGGGGAAGATTCCCTGGAGGGGGACATGGCAGCCCACTGCAGTATTCTTGCCTAGAGAATTCCATGGACAGAGGAGCCTGGTGGGCTACAGTCCAGGGTCACAAAGAGTCGGACACGACAGCAGTGACTTAGCACACACACACTGAAAGTGAAAACCAGAATGGTTGTGGGAGTACAGAATGAGAGTAAGTATGTCGGTTGTTTCCCCTCATGATTTCAGGGCTGGCCAGGAGCTCAGCTCACTGCTGCTGCCCAGAATCAGCAGAGAATATTACGCCACATGTTGCTAGGATGGGAAAAGACCAAATTTAAAAATTCCAAGTATGGTTTCTACTCAATGTGTATAGCTTTCTTACTACTGGAAAGTCAAAAAACTGAAATCAATATCATAAATTGATGACAGTTTGTAGCGATTAAAAGAAACAGACTACTGATATATTTAGTAGCCTAGATGGGCCTTCCTAGGTAGATCAGTGGTAAAGAATCTGCCTGTAATGCAGAAGACCTGGGTTTTATCCCTGGGTTGGAAAGATTCCCTGGAGAAGGAAATGCAACTCAGTCCAGTATTTTTGCCTGGGAAATTCCATAAGCAAAGGATCCTGGCCGGCTACAGTGTATGGGGTCATAAAAGAGTCAGACAGGACTTAGTGACTAAACAAATATAGCCTAGATGGATCTCAGGATGCTATGCTGAATGAAAAAAAGTCAATCTCAGAGACGACATGGTGTATGATTACACTTATTGGATTATTATGATTATATACCTAGTGTGATTCTACTTATATAATGTTCTCAAAAGGACAAAATACAGAGATGAAAAGATCAGTAGTTCCTGGGGTTATAAAGAATTGCAGGGATGGGGAGGATGTGCAAAGAGGGTTTCTTTAGAAAAATGGAACAATTCTGTGTCATGATTTTAGTGGTGGTACAAGAACCTATAAATGTGATAAAACTTCACAGAGCTTCATATCAAAACCAAAGAGCACATGTAAAAACTGATGTGTAATATTACAGTCTGTATTTTGATAAAAAATTTTATCAGTATCAGTTTCTTAATATATATGTAATTACTATATTAATATATATCTATATTTTATAATATCATGCTGCTGCACAGGCTGCTGTGGTCATTCATGATCTCCTCTGTTTAGTTACAAATAATTCAAGCCCAGGCATTCGCTGCCTGTCAGCACTCAGAAGTGAAATGGGACAGAAGAGTAGAATAGTCTCAGAAAATACAAACTTTCCTTTCTGCTTCACTCATTCATGGGCTATTTTGATCTTAAATTACATGAACTGGCACTGTTTTAGAACATGTCTGTATTTTCTTTTCTACTTGTCTATTTGCCTTTGGTTCTTTTATGTTAATTCATCTATTAGAGCAATGAAACCAAATGGAAGATTGACAGCTACATTCCACATGAACATGAAACAGTGCAGAGAACTTCAGTCACCAACTTCTGTGGGGTTGACAGGTACTAAGTGTCTGCAGTCTGTAGATATTAAGTTTTGTAGGAGTGCATTATAGCATTACATCAGAGAAAACTCTGGCATGTCTATCTTAACTTTATTTTACAAAGAGAAATAATAATGAGTGACTGACAAGTGAGACTGAATACTCTGGACCGATGAGACAGAAAATGTGACCTGATAATTCTAGGACACATGGTCTATAAGTACAATTCTACATTTAGAGTAACAGGATTGAAAACACTGACCCCCTCAAAGTCTACTACATAAGAATCAATATTAGATTTCAAAAGAATATTTTATTCCTGTTATAATTTCATTTAAATACAAACCACTGAATAGACTCTGAAATTCAGATGGACTGATTTTTTTTTTCTTTTGAGCTTTTATTTATTTATTTTGTTAATTATTTTACAATATTGTAGTGGTTTTTGTCATACATTGACATGAATCAGCCATGGATTTACATGTATTCCCCATCCCAATCCCTCCTCTCACCTGCCTCTCTACCCTATCCCTCTGGGTCTTCCCAGTGCACCAGGCCTGAGCACTTGTCTCATGCGTCCAACCTGGGCTGGTGATCTGTTTCACCAGGACTGATTTTTGAAAAATCATTTCATGTTGAAGTAGTTTTATTTATTGAAAAATCTAAGTAGAGCCCTGGAACTCAGTAAAAAACAAAAAAAATAGAGAAAGATATATTAATTATTTTGGATAAGATTGCTTTTCACCCAGAAGGTTTAAGATCTGTGAATATTTTAAACCAGTCACTAGATTCTGGATGGAGAAAAGAAAGTAAAGGCTAATGAATGACTAATCAGTAGATTATAGGAATGTTTCATAGGCTATACAAAATTATATCTTAAACAGAATGGAAAAATTATTTCACTGAATAATTACCGATGTATGTCAACTTGTTTAATCTTCAGTTTCCCTCACTTCAAACCTTTAATATTAATTGCTTTCTTCATGCCTCTTTTCAGGATCTGCCAAACATAATGACTAGGGAAAAATAGGTAGACAAAGTAAAAATTTGTGGTGAGTCAGAGAGTAGTCATATACTTAAAGCTGTCTTTTCCAGTAGCCATGTAGGGATGTGAGAGTTGGACCATAAAGAAAGCTGAGTGCCAAAGAATTGATGCTTTTGAACTGTAGCATTGGAGAAAACTCTTGAGAGTCCCTCGGGCTGCAAGGAGATCAAACTAGTTCCTTCTAAAGGAAATCAGTCTTGAATATTCATTGGAAAGACTGATACTGAAGCTGAAACTCCAATACTTTGACCACCTGATTCGAAAAACTGACTCATTTGAAAAGATCCTGATGCTGGGAACGATTGAAGGCAGGAGGAGAAGGGGATGACAGAGGATGAGATGGTTGGATGGCATCACCAACTCAATGGACATGACTTTGAGTAAGCTCTGGGATGTGGTGATGAACAGGGAGGCTTGGTGCCGGGAGCCAGCACACGAGACCCTACCCATGACAAGGCCATAAGGGAGAAAACCTGACGGGCAAGACGGATCAGGTTTTCAAGGATTCCAAAAAGGCTAGCTCACGAGATCCCACCCATGACAAGGTCATGGGGAGAAAGCCTGACGGGCAAGGCGGATCAGGCCTTCAGGGATTCCAGAAAGCTGCCCCAAAGCTGCCCCCGACTCTCACCTTAAAGATGATATCTGTTTTTCTGATGCCTGCCTCAATGGACTACTCCCTAATTTCTCTGACACAGGCAGGAAGGCCTTCCCCGATCTCTTCCCATATAAGAATCAATTTAGAACTTTAATCAATAAGTTTTTTAGGTGGTGGTATTTTATGAGATTATTTAAGGTGAAAGCAGTGTCTTAATTTGCGCTCCTTTGCTGGTAGTTTGTTAGTCAAATACATTTATGCCCTTGGTACTAATATGCATGATTGCTTATGATATTTTAATCATAGAATAGCATAAAGAACCTGATTATATAAAAGCCCTACTAGATATAGAGCATTTTTGAGGGATGAAGGAGTTTTATTAAAAAATATAAGAAAAATTACTATAAAAGTGGTTATTGGGTTAACATTCGCTTGCTGTGTTTTTGCTTTTAGTGTGCTAAGGTTGTGCTATGGTAACCATTGTTAATATAGTTATAGATCTAGAGAAATAAGAGCTTAGCCCTAGTATTCTAACAACGAAATAGTTGTTAATTATTAGCCAGGAGTGCTAGGCAGAGGCCGTCTTATTAGAGCCACAGAGTCTGTATAGGGTAAAACTTTTAGATAAATTTAACTGACAACTTTTGCAGAAGAATTGATGTTGGTATTAACAGGGTCATATTTTTATTATGTTGTGACATGCTGTCCTGTTACCCTATGAGACTGTAACTTTTCTGTCAAGGTCACCACAGAAACAGAAAACAGGCCTGCATTCACCTGACTTACATAAAATGTTAATAATCCCTAAGGCCAAAAGATAATGTGTAAAGATTTATTCTAGAAACGAAATGCAGAAAGCATTTTGTTCTTCCTTAAGGACAAACTGACGTAATGTAAACTAACCCTGTATAGACATGAGTGAGCATGTTGTATCCTGGATACACTCTGAGTGAGGGTATAAAAACTGTTGTCAAAAAATAAAGACAGACTTGGCCCTATCAAGGCTGGTCTCACGTGTCTTCTATCACTCGCCGACGCCGTTCATCCTAAGGGAACCCCCTGGATCCTGCTGGGGCTGGACCCCGGCAGCTTGGCATGCTGCAGTCCATGGGGTCTCAAAGAGTCGGATAGGACTGAGTGACTGAACTGAACTGAGACTTTTTCCATCTGTGCACAGACTGTGTGGTTGATCTACATGACAAACCACACTTCCTGTTTTGGGGGAGAGTCAAAAGGAACCCACGTGCTATGTATATGTGCTCTCAGGCAATTAAAGACACTGACCTCTCAGCTTGAGGCAGAATTAAACACATTGTGCAGGGGAATCCATGCCTCATGCCGCTCTCCAGTCTACTCTGGGTGTTCCTGGCCTTCACCTTCTCTGGTAGGGATGCTCTCAAACATGGGTGCGAACGTTCAGGGTGAAAGAACTGCACACAGGCATGTGGTGATTCACTGGGACTTGGGGAGGAAAGGAGGATTGGAGAAAAGCAAGCATCTTATGATTTCAATTTGGTTTGTAAATACATGGGTCCAAAATTAGTGTAATTTCTACATTATTTTGTTCACTATTTCAACTCTGTTTTCTTATTTTTCCCACAGGATCTGGTGTGGCCCAGAAAGTTACTCAAGACCAGCCAGACATAACCAGTCAAGTGGGGCAGTCAGTCACTCTGAACTGTCAGTATGAAGTAAGTTGGTACATGATCTCCTACTCCATTTTGTGGTACAAGCAGCTTCCCAGTGGACAGATGACTTATCTTATTCGTCAGTATTCAGAAAATGGGAATGCAAGGGACGGCCGCTACTCTGTAAACTTCCGGAAAGCAGATAACTCCATTAGCCTCACCATTTCAGCCTTACAGCTGGAAGATACTGCAAAGTTCTTCTGTGCTCTCCGTCAACTCACAGTGGTTGAAGTAATGGGAAAAGCTGAACAAAAACCCCAGAGCTTAATAAGAGAGAGCCTCCCTGCTGCAGGACTCCCTGAAATGCACACCTGCAGATCCCAGCAAGAAATGGTAATCGTGTGGTTGCTTCATCTGTGGTCTGGATCATAGGATTTAATTCTAAATAAAAGCTTCTTCCTTGCTTTTTGGTGTCCAGAGTAATTTTCTACTGTTAACATTCTCCTCTTGAATTTTTGACTTTAACTCAATCATACAGAATATGTGTAAAGTTGTCTAAACTTGCTCCATAAATAATTAAAAGTGACAGTTTCACTAAAATACACTCACATCACAAATCTGGGTATAGTTACTTGGAATCATCATAAAAATAATTTCCTTAGTCCTTTGTTCTTGGTCTTGTGTCACTGAAGGTACAAGCAAAGAAGCAGAACCACCAGTGTGCGTGGAATAAGAAGTTAGTTATAAAGATTAGAACTCAGGTAATTGCTAGATCTGGTGGAAGAGTGTGTGCAAAACTGTTATCTTGGTATCTGATGTTGAGACTGAACTCATTGTTTGTCAGCTAGAGTAATATTTGTAGAAGAAAGTTGTATATAGACCAAGGCATGAAGAAACTATGACTCATAAGGACAAACTAGAACCATGAGGTGAATGGAAACCACAAAGGCACACTAAAATTTGTCTGTCTCACCTCCTTCAGTCTCACAGTAGTGGGTGACCTTAGGAGAAGTGGGTGTCATTTGGCATCATGCTACATGCATACTTGACCCAAAACAGAGAAGATGAGGAGGAGGTTTGGTGGGAAGTGAAGGAGTTGTGAGTCAACAACAAGTTGAGCTATCAGATCAGCAGCAAGACGAGTGAGCAACCATAGTCTCTGGAGCCCTGTACCAACCCCCCAAACAGAAAAACTATGACTACTTCATCACAACCACCTTGCAATTGTTACACAAATTTCTTTTGTGGCGAACCCTAACCAAGAACAATACAGGAAGCACTTTCTGGGAAAGATATTTCCAGTTAGTTAAGCTAGTACAAAGCTGCTACAGAACCCTCTTTGTTAACTGGGCATCCATCTGTACTCTTTTAACAACATTTGAATAAAGAAAGCAAAACTATGCTTCTTGCTAATGTTGTTGTTGTTCAGTCACTAAGTCGTGTCTGACTCTTTGTGACCCCGTGGACTGCAGCCTGCCAGGCTCCACTATCCTCCACCATCTCCCAGAGTTTGTTCAAATTCCTATCCCTTGATTTGGTAATGCTATCTACCCATCTCATCCTCTGCCGCCCCCTTCTCCTTTTGTGTTCAATCTTTCCCAGCATCAGGGTCTTTCCCAATAAGTGGCTCTTCTCATCAAGTGGCCAAATTACTGGAGTTTCAGCTTCAGCATTAGTCCTTCCAATGAATATTCAGGGTTGATTTCCTTTAGGATTGACTGGTTGGATCTCCTTGCAGTCCAAGGGACTCTCAAGAGTCTTTTCCAACACCATGGTTCTTGTTAATATAATGCAGTAATTCCTCCTTCAACCCCAAAGATTCTAACCTCATCCTGCAAAGATTATAGCAAATTCATTTATCCATTTGGGGGTGAAGTTATTTTCTTTTCTAGCTAAGCCACATTCTCCCATTGAATCCTTTATCTTCACTCCTGAGCTATAATAAGATATAAGATTGACTTATATTAGCATATCTTATGTTACTACAGGCAGGCAAATGGGAGAGGGGAGTTAAAACTGGTTAATGTAATACATAAATATATTCATATCAAAATGAAAAACAAATTCACATAAGTATTATTGTTCTCATTCCTGCAAATGACCACATGATTATAGCTGGTATTTATAACTACCTCTTCTATTACCCATCCCATAACCTCTTTGTTCATAGTAAGCATTTCCGCTCACTTCTATACTTGATTTCCTATAAAACAACCTCCTGATTCAGAAGCAATGCTATGAGGAAAGTCATAAATTTGAATAAGGAATTCTGCAAGTCCACCACTCTGGTTTTGGCAGAAGATTGAAACTTTCACTGCAACCCATTGAAGACAAATTCAAAAGTCTATTTAAGTGGAAACAATCCTGCCAAAACCCATGGAAATTTTCCATATTGTATTCTAGGAAACATCATTAAGAATGATACTTAACTTCACATCAGAAGCAATAGAAGCCACCAAGGTAAAATATTTTTAAAGTGCTTAGAGAGAAAAAAGAAACAAAACTTTCAAGGTAATATCTTATGAATATGAAAATGTATTTTTAAATTGTGTTTGTTATACATCACTACTAAGAGTTTTGAAAGTGGGTGCACAGACTGATAAACTATATTTGCAATATGTATGTTTGAAAAAGTCTCAGATGAAGATTATGTTAAACAGAATATGTTAAAAGTTCCTCAAATCAATAAGAAAACAGAAAATGAGAATGACAAAATCTTGGAGAGCCAACTGAGAAATGTGATACCCCATAGCAAATAAATATATGAAAACTTTAATGAAGATAAAACCTTATCTGAGGGTTCCATCTGGGTCCTTTCAGTATTCTGAGTGTGTCAATGTGGCTAGGAGAATATTACCCCAGGGAATAGGGAAAAATAATGACTGTCTCCAGGAAAATAAGTGATTAAGTGAGTTTCCTAGAAGCTTCCATCATTGAACCGATGTGGAGTAAAGAACAAACAGTAATAGGTCTCAGACCTGGACATTGAAGGAGATGTAGGCTTTACTAGAACAAAGAAAGTTGGTATTTATTGAGCTTACTCTTTGTCAGCCACTGTGGTTTGCATTTCCAATTCATTGTCCAATTTAAATATAAAAATCCTGTGAGGTAGGTTTCATTATTCCCATTTTTTTAATCTATGTGAAATGAGCCAAAACTCTTCTAACTGTGAAAAGCATCTCCAGCATTTATTGCCAGCCACAGTGTATCATTTGAGGGGGCTCCTTAGGAGCAAGATTTGGACTATGGAGAAGCACTTGACCCCAGAACATAGTGGCTCGAAGTCTTAGTGGTGGTGACATTACTGGTTTAAACTGGAAGCTAAAGGGAACTAGGAAAGAAAATGCCAAACCATAGATTCAATTGCCCCAGGATCAGTAGATGAGGAAATCATCCACTAACCAGTTAACAGTGCTGGATGCTTTAGTAAGTTTCTTGTGTAATAGTGTGCTGGGAAAAACAAGACCTACAAAGAGATTTTATTCCTTTAACACCCTAAGCTTGTCTCCCCATCAAGACCTGTGCCCCTTGTCTTTGCCTTCTCTGCTGTGATGCTTGGTTGTTGTTTAGTCACAAAGTTCTATCTGACTCATCCGCAGTGATAGTCACCTACACACTAGGCCATCAGTGAATTCCAGCCTTTTGAGTCCTGGCTGCCTGGACTACTTGCTTGGTGTCCTGTGATAAACACTGAATTTTGCTTCACTGCAATCCACATGAGCAAGTGGACCCAGGAAGGTTATGTGTATATATATATAATATATACACACACACACACACACACACACACATATATATACCTCAACTAGTAAAGAATCCACCTACAATGCAGAGGACACAGGAGACTCGGGTTCAATCTCTGAGTCAGGAAGATCCCCTGGAGGAGGAAATGCAACCCACTCTAGTATTCTTGCCTACAATATCCTGTGGATATAGGAAACTGGCAGGCTACAGCCCATGGGGTCCCAAAAATGACTTTGTGACTAAACAACTATGTGTGTATATATACTAAGTTGCTTTATTCTTGTCTGACTCTTTGTGAACATATGGACTAGAGGATACCAGGCTCTTCTGTCCATGGGATTTCCCGGGTAAGAATACTGGAGTGGGTTGCCATCTCCTTCTCTAGGGTATCTTCCTGACCCGGGAATAGCACTCGCATCTTCTACATTCCAGGTGGATTTGTTTACCACTGAGGCACTTGGGAAACCCAATATATATACATGTGTGTGTGTGTGTGTGTGTGTGTGTGTGTAGTCCAAAAGATAAAAGTATTTCTAGAGTTCACACTATTCCAACTCTAAAATAAAAGTCTAAGTTGGACTCTTTTTGATTTTTTTATCTAGATGTCAACATTTCTACCTTGCAAGCCTCTTCAGGCAATATTTATTTAATTTACCTAGTGGTCAATTGGTTTGGCCTCTATTTCAAATAATTATGCTGGCTTTACAGCTCCTGCAGTTCAATTCCAGAAAAATAAATGACCCAATCAAAAAGTGGGCCAAAGAACTAAACAGACATTTCTCCAAAGAAGACATACAGATGGCTAACAAACACATGAAAAGATGCTCAACATCACTCATTATCAGAGAAATGCAAATCAAAACCACAATGAGGTACCATTACACGCCAGTCAGGATGGCTGCTATCCAAAAGTCTACAAGCAATAAATGCTGGAGAGGGTGTGGAGAAAAGGGAACCCTCTTACACTGTTGGTGGGAATGCAAACTAGTACAGCCACTCTGGAGAACAGTGTGGAGATTCCTTAAAAAACAGGACATAGAACTGCCATATGACCCAGCAATCCCACTTCTGGGCATACACACCAAGGAAACCAGATCTGAAAGAGACACGTGTACCCCAATGTTCATTGCAGCACTGTTTATAATAGCTAGGACATGGAAGCAACCTAGATGCTCATCAGCAGACGAATGATAAGAAAGCTGTGGTACATATACACCATGGAATATTACTCAGCCATTAAAAAGAATTCATTTGAACCAGTTCTAATGAGATGGATGAAACTGGAGCCCATTATACACAGTGAAGTAAGCCAGAAAGATAAAGACCAATACAGTATACCAACATATATATATGGAATTTAAAAAGATGGTAACGATAACCCAATATGCAAAACAAACAAAGAGACACAGATGTACAGAACAGACTTTGGGACTCTCTGGGAGAAGGCAAGGGTGGGATGTTCTGAGAGAACAGCATTGAAACAAGTATACTATCAAGGGTGAAACAGATCACCAGCCCAGGTTGGATGCATGAGACAAGTGCTCAGGGCTGGTGCACTGGGAGGACCCAGAGGGATGGGATGGGGAGGGAGGTGGGAGGGGGGATCGGAATGGGGAACACATGTAAATCCATGGCTAATCCATGTCAATGTATGGCAAAAACCACTACAATATTGTAAAGTAATTAGCCTCCAACTAATAAAAACAAATAAAAAAAAATTATGCTGGTTTTAAATTTCAGGATTCTGCCTTATTCGTTGAAGGAATGCTCCATTCTGTTGGAGACACATACTTCCTGGTTTAGACAAAGTCCCTCCAATATGTGGGTAAATTTACCAAGGAATTAGTAGTCTCATCAGAAATAAGCTCCATAGCAAATGAGCTTTTTGAATGTCCTTTTTTGAGCTTTTCTTGTCCTCAGAATCTTATCCTCAAGCGGTCTGATTGCTGCAAGTTCACTGATTGCTATGATCTGGAGGGGAAAAAAAAGGAAATTGATTTGTAGTGACTTCTGTGTGTTAGAGCTTCCCAGGTGGCGCTAGTGGTAAAGAACTCACCTGCCAGTGCTGGAAACATACGAAATGGGGGTTCAATCCCTGGGTCAGGAAGATCTCCTGGAGGAGGGCATGGCAACCCACTGCAGTATTCTTGCCCCGAGAATCCCACGGACAGTAGAGCCTGGTCGGTTACAGTTCCTGGGGTTGCAAAGAGTCGGACACAACTAAGCAACTTTCACTACACTACACCACTGTTTATCTAGCATTCCCTGCCCAACCATCTATTCATACTTCTAAATAGGAGACCTTAATCAGGCTTTTCAGATATTCCTTTATTAACTGTAGCTGCATCTCTTTTCTTGGGAATTTAGTCAGAATTTGGCCATTGAGACGCCTTCCAATCCTGTTTCACTTTTCACAACACAATTTAAGTTTGAGTAAGTGGAAGGCCCTGCTCTGACTTTTAGCACCTACCCCATACTGTTTAGGTGAGATGGAATGAGGTTGTTAGATAGCATCCCTAACTCAGTGGACGTGGATTTGAGCAAACTGCGGGACATAGTGGAGGACAGAGGACACTCGTGTGCCTCAGTCCACGGGTCACAAAGAGTCGAACGTGACTTAGTGACTGAACAACAACCATGCTGTTTCCTTTGCTTATTTCAGTTGTTCACTGGAAAGAAGATTTTGTAGTCAGGCACCTCCAGATTCTAATATTTGAGAATGTGAAGAATGAACACTCTGTAGAGAAATCAGTTTCTGTGACTGACACTGTCTTTCTGAACAGGAGTGAGCAGCCTCTTGACTATGGAACAGCGTCCTGGCTTGCTGTGGTTCAGGAAGGACAGAGCGCCAATTTCACCTGCAGTTCCCCTTCCAGGTCTTTCTATGCCTTACACTGGTACAGATGGGAACTTGCAAAGGGCCCCAGGAACCTGTTTGTAGTGAGTGTAAATGGGGATGAAAAGAAGCGAGGGCGAGTGAGAGTCACTCTGAACACTTAGGAGGGCGACAGCTCCATGTACATTGGAGGATCCCATTGGAAAAGACCCTGATGCTGAGAAAAATCGAGGGCAGGAGGAGAAGATTGCGGCAAAGGATGAGATAGTTGGATGGCATCACTGACTCAATGAACACATGAGTGAAAGTTGCACATGTCCTAGTTTTTTGCAACCCCACAGACTATACAGTCCATGGAGTTCTCCAGGCCAGAACACTGAAGTGAGTAGTCTTTCCCTTCTCCAGGGGATCTTCCCAACCCAGAGATCGAACCCAGGTCTCCCGAACTGCAGGTGGATTCATTACCAGCTGGGCCACCAGGGAAGCCCAAGAGTACTGGAGTGGGTGGCCTATCCCTTCTCTAGCAGATCTTCCCGACCCAGGAATCCATGTGGGTCTTCTGCATTGTGGGTGGATTCTTTACCAGCTGAACTACCAGGGAACATGAGTTTGAGCATATTGGGAGATAACGAAGGACAGGGAAGCCTGGCACGCTGTTGTCCACGACGTCGCAAAGAGTCAGACACAACTTAGTGATTGAACAACAGCAACAGCAATTTAATATGAAAACCCCAGAAAACACTCTTATCAGCTTAGAGTGGGAAGAAATTTAAGCCTAGGGAGGAACAGGGAAGAAATGGGGGCACAAAAGACCCAATAGGAAATTTGCTCCAACTTTTGACCTCCAGGGGATGAGGTTGCATTAACTGGAAATGTCACCTCTAATAAAAGCTCCATTTCACTTCTATGAGCTTCTGTACCTCACAGCTCACTGAGGTGCACATTTGAACAGGCTCAACACCAGGAGCAGTGATTATCAAGGAAGCATCTCTTACTGATAGTCACTAGAACTTGCTTGCATTGGGATCCTTTGAATCTCAGATTTCCCTGTAATAGGACTCAGCACACTCTGGCACATTCCTTCCTTCTCCTCCGGGGAGATCTTCCGCAATATGGCTCTCAGCTTCCTTCCTCTATAGCCATGTTCTCTACCACCCTTCTCCTGTTGGGAATGTTCTTCATAGGGAATCAGTAACATTATATTCCATGCTCCTGCTTCTATAGAACAAACAGAGTTCTGGTTGAAATCTGAATAGAGACACTGTCTCATTACTGGTAGGTCTGTCCTGGTCTCACTGATTCAGCGTTGCTGTTGCAGAAAGAACTGGAGCCCAGTCAGTGACCCGCCTGATAGCCACATCACTGGCTCTCAGGGGCCCCCTGAAGTGGAGATGCAACTATTCCTCCCTCTAGTGAACTTCCCTATCTCTTCTTGTATGTCCAGACAAGAGAGTAGGAAGAAAAAAGGTTTGCTTTATCCAAAGGTTGCCTGTAACAGGCATTCTAGGTTAAACACATTTTCATGCAAAGTTCCAAGTGACCAGCTCAGATTGCCCCTCTCCTCTTTTCTAATTCAACTTCTCTAATATCCACTGTGTGCCCAATAATAATTATTGATTCTAATCAATTTTATTTTTCTACACATTTCCCACAGTTCCTTTAGTGAACATTTGTCGTAATCTCGAACTGTTCATCTGATCCTCATGCCTGCAGATCACTTCAATTTTACCTCAGTGAAAATATACAGGTCCTCATCTTCCGTCCTTTTTACCTCAAAATCCATATACACAGAATCATTGTTATTCGTACAGTCAGAGAAAAAGCAAAGACTTGCCTTTCATATGTTTTAAAAACCCTTATTTTTCTCTTAAAATAACCTACTAGAGGCAAAAAACAGAATACAAATAACAGTAGTTAACAATTAAAATGTATTTTGTGTAAAATAGATAACTAATGGGAAGTTGCAATATAACAGGGAGCCCATACTGGTGCTCTGTGAGGAACTAGAGCATTGGAGGGAGGCTCAAGAGGGAAGGGAGATATATATATATATATGTATATACACACACACATACATACATATATAAAATACTGACTGATTCATTTTGTTTTACAGCAGAAATTGACCCAACAATGTAAAGCAATTATCTCTAATTAAATATTTAAACATGAAATTTTATTTAAAATTTATTTTTAAATTATATGTTTTTAAATAAATTTATTATCTTAATTGGAGGATAATTACTCTGCAATATTGTGGTGGTTTTTGCCGTACTTCAACATGAATGAGTTTTAACAAAAATAAACATAAAACTATTAGTTTTAATAAAAATAAAGCTATTTACAATTCTACTTTCAATGCTCATCGAGTGACAAAAAATAATATCACTGTTTCTGTAGGTTTAGTCTAAAATAAATATATATATATATTAAAAGTAAACCTATTTAATATTGCAAAATGTTCCAGCCAAGACTACTATGAATACTGTGTTGATGCATGAGCACCCTTCAGAATCACAGGTGAGTGCATAAGGAATGCCAAAGGGAACAGAAAAAAAAAAAAAAAAAGGCTCCTGAGAACTTCTGGGAAATAAAATTTCATTTTGCAAGCATCTCCTGCATCCATGCCAGCTAGATAATTAACGTTTGTTTTCTCTTCCCTAAAATCCTCCACAAATTCAAATCAGAGTCTGCCTTCTTTGCAATGTTGTTAGAAAATGACCCTAAAGTCCTAAAATAATGACCTTTCTATTTCTCACTCTCCTCACTCTTCTCTAGTCCATTCTGAATTGGTTGAGGTGGGAGGGCGGGGCTTCCTGTCACAAAGTGAGGGCATGAGAAGGACTTGGTGGGTGAGCTGATTGGCTGCAGGAGCAGGAACATTTCCACAGCAGCTAATGACACTCCCTCCCTCAGGGTTTAGTGAAGTATCTGACAGTGAAAATGTCTCAGTAAGAAGAGGAGGCATCATGAAGAGGCTAGCAGGCACTGTGCTGGGGCTTTTGCTTGCCCAGGTTTGCTGTGAGTTGGGGCTGCCTCCCAGGGTCATCTGAAGGATTGAGCAGCTGCTGTATTGTTAAGGGAGAGAGAGGAGCTGACAAGTCCTGCAGACTTTGTATCCTATTCATCATCTATGGGATCAGAGGAGAAGCGGGTCGGGGGGTGGTGGAGGCACTTTCAGGGTTTTGTAGGAGTTACGGTGACACTCACCTGTGACTGTTTCTCTTTCCTCATCAGGTGTGCGAGGGGTGGATGTGGAGCAGAGTCCCCCAGCCCTGAGTCTCCAGGAGGGAGCCAGCTACACGCTTTGGTGTAATTTTTCCACTTCCCCACCGAGTGTGAATTGGTATCTTCAGAACCCTGGGGGCCACCTCATCCACCTGTTTTACATTCCTTCAGGGACAAAGCAGGAAGGAAGATTAAAGGCCACGACAGTCCCTGCAGAACGCCGCAGCTCACTGCACATTTCCTCTCCGCGGACCACAGACTCGGGCACTTACTTCTGTGCTGCGCAGCACGGTGCTCCCCAGGCACCTGCGGCCTCTACACGAACCCTCCCGGGCCTCAGCCCCTCCTCCAGCCTCAGTCACACCGTGAGGCCCCACAGGGCATTTTCAGTGCTTAGTAATCCTTAGGAACATTGGTATAGGTATAACCACAAACGCTTTTTAGCCCAACAGATTTCTGTTGGTCTTTTCCCTTTGCAGTCTATCTCCTTCTGCACTAGAACCTCTAACTTGTAACTAAAAATGTAGCTGATAAGAGGACAGAATTAAAATAAGTATTTCTCACAGTATGCTGGACTCCAAAACAGTAAACATTGAAAGCAACTAAAAGAAGAGAGAAATCTCTCCAGTAAGGATATTATCCAGCTTGGTTGGGTGTCTCAAGAATGTTCAGATCTGTCTCACTGTGATGTATCCCAACAGGCAACTGCAAGCACTGGTATCCCATCCTATCAGTGCAGCAAGTGAAGAGAAAATATTTGCTCAATGTTTAATATGACTTTGACCACTTATAAAGTATTTCTTATAGATCTGGATGCAAAAAATCTAAAATCAGTTCCGCTATAGCCAGGGTCTTGGCAGGGCTGATTCCTTCCAGATTCTCTGAGGAAGCATCTGTTTCCTTTCCTTTTGTGGCTTCTGGAGGCCACCTGGATCCATGGCTCAAGACCCCTTCTTGAATCATTCCAAATCTTACTTCCACCACCATGGCTCCCTCCTCTCCTGGAGTCAAATATCTTTCCGACTCTGTCCTATAAGGTATAAAATTTAAAGCACAGAAATCTCAATTAAATAGAGCTGGCAGAAGAGGGGGAGTTCTCCCGACCTGTGGACATCACAGAGGGCAAAAGGAAGACGAAAGAAGCCTCTTCTTCCCTGGTCAGTACGCCGTCAATAGAAAGTCAAGGGCGCTCTGTTTACTATAACCCTCTTAATTTCCTTGTGTTCTCTATAAAAGCATTTCCTTTCCTTGTCCGGTGGGGACTTGCATGTGGCTCCTCATGGTTGCAGATCTGGAACTTCAGTCCTTTTGTGATATCAATATACTCATCTTTTCTGGAGAAATATTTGGCAGTCTGTCATTTGTTCCCTGTACCTGTGATTTTGTTTTTGTTCTGTTGTATTTGTTCCTTTGTTTTGATTCGCTTTTATATATCACATATAAGTAAAAAACACTATATGTCTTTCTCTGTCTGACTTATTTCTTTAAGTATAATACGCTCCATATCTATCTATGTTGTTTCATTTGGCAATTGCATTCTTTTTTTATATTTGATTAATGTTCCATTGTGTGGTGTGTGTGTGTATGAGTCAGTGTGTATAGATAGATAGTTAGATGAAAGATCGATATTTTCTCTAACCATTCATCTATAAACGAACACTTAGCTTGGTTCCAGATCTTGGTTACTGTAAAAATGCTGCTATAAACATTGGGGTGCAGATACAATTGGAAGCGTTTTGTTTTCTTTGAACAAATACCTGGGAGTGAAATTGCTGGGTCATATGGTAGTTGTATTTTTAGTGTTTTGAGAAGAACCTCCATAATGTTTTCCATAGTGGCTCCTCCAATTTCCCACCCAACGGCAGTGCAGGGCTTTCCTTTCCTCTGCATCCTCACCACACTTGTTATTTCTATTCTTTTGATAATAGTCATTCTGATAGATGTGAGGTGACACCTCATTTTGACATAGATTTGCTCTTTTTCTGAATATTAGAGACTTTGGACATCTTTTCATGTACCTATCGGTTATCCCTTTGGAAAAATGGCTATTCAGGTCCTATGCCCAGTTTTTAATCAGATTGTGTTTTTGTTATTGAGGTATATAATGTCTTTGTGTATTTTGAATATTGGTCCCTCATTGCAAATATCTACTCCCCGTCACTAATTTGCCTTTTATTTTTGTTGATGGTTTCTTTGCTGTGCTTTAGATTTTAGTTTGATTCAGTTCAGTTCAGTTCAGTCACTCAGTCATGCCCGACTCTTTGTGACCCCATGAACTGCAGCACGCCAGGCCTCCCTCTCCATCACCAACTCCCGGAATTCACCCAAACTCATGTGCATCGAGTCGGTGATGCCATCCAGCCATCTCATCCTCTGTTGTCCCCTTCTCCTCCTGCTCCCAATCCCTCCCAGCATCAAGGTCTTTTCCAATGAGTCAACTCTTTGCATGAGGTGGCCAAAGTATTGGAGTTTCAGCCTCAGCATCAGTCCTTCCAAAGAACACCCAGGACTGGTCTCCTTTAGGATGGACTGGTTGGATCTCCTTGCAGTCCAAGGAACTCTCAAGAGTCTTCTCCAACACCACAGTTCAAAAGCATCAACTCTTCGGTGCTCAGCTTTCTTCACAGTCAAACTCTCACATCCGTACATGACCACTGGAAAAACCATAGCCTTGACCAGACGGACTTTTGTTGGCAAAGTAATGTCTCTGCTTTTTAAAATGCTATCTAGGTTGGTCATAACTTTCCTCTCAAGGAGGAAGCATCTTTTAATTTCATGGCTGTAATCACCATCTGCAGTGATTTTGGAGCCCCCCAAAATAAAGTCTGACACTCTTTACCCATCTGTTTCCCATGAAGTGATGGGACCAGGTGCCATGATCTTAGTTTTCTGAATGTTAATTTATGTTAGTTTGATTAGGTCCCATTTATTTATCTTTCCTTTTGATGCCCTTGCCTTTGAGACAGGAAAAAAAAAAAGTTGCAAAGAGAAGTGTCCATTAGTACACTGCCTGTATTTTCTTTTTCAAGTTTTAAAAGTTTCAGGTCTTACATCTTGGTCTTTAATCCATTTGGAGTTTATGTTCGTATATGTTGTAGAAAATGTTGTAGTTTTAGTCTTTTCCTTTTAGGTGTTCAGTATGGTCAACACCACTTACTGAAGAAACTGTCTTTTCCCCACTTCAAGAAGCTATATAAAATCATTCAGAGTAATATCTCTACATGGCCACAGAGGGGCAACACCACTTCAGAGACAATTAACTTTTGTCCCACATACACAGATTCTTCAACTAGCCAGAAATGATCCTTTAAATATCTATTAAATTTTTATCTCCAACTTTGCTTCAATTTACATCTCTGAATCTTATATGTACATAGGTAGATACCTAAATAGTATCTGTGTATATTTCAGTCTAACAGTTTGAAAAATATGGCTTTGAAAATTGATATTTCTTTAAACAGCATGTTTTATCCTTTGACATTAAGGCTATACTAGTTTCTCTAATATAAATTTATAATGTTTTCATCCAGATATATCCCAGACTCCAACCCCAGAATTCCCTTACCCCATTCTTTACTAAGAAATCTAGTGGTGGTGTACGTTCCAGTTCAAGCAGCTCCTCCATCAGAACTACTCTCTGACTGAGTCCAGAAGTGAGTCCATTATTTTCTTGGGTCCATCATATAGAAACACATTTCTCTTTAGTAGCTTTTATCTGAATGTACTTGCATTGGGATTGGGTTGACTGAAGATTGCTACTTCTGTTTCTTTCTTGAATGAGACCCAAGGATGAACGTTTTAGGCACTAGTAAATGTATATTGAAGACATGCATGGATGAATGAATAAATAAAAAATAAAACACACCAAAAATTAAACAAACAATAAAAAATCCCCTTAGAGAGCTGGAGTAGATGGGATTAGACTGAGGAGTGGGAATGGTTATTATTGTCTCTTGTTAAACTGTGTTGATGTTTTTCTTTGATAGTGTCTGAGATGACCTCAAATACAGAGACCACAAACTCTTAAAAAAAATGAGCCCCTTAATTTCTGTTTCTATACCCTGCTGTGTTGACCTCTAAAGCCAAATTGGTTCTTCACATTTTTGTATTTTACCTGTGAGAATAAGGTGTAACTCAGTATGAGAACTATCAAAAATATTTCATTACTGAATGATCATGGTCCCATATCTTCTGAATTCTGCAGCATTTTCCTAGCTAATCTTATCAATTTGGAGATGAAAGATTCTCCAGAAGAAATTATTCCAGTGCTTCTCAATTTATTTTCTCCATGCTTATTCTTGGAGACATTTTATTTGCCTGATTTATATTTTATAAAAAGTATAAATTGAAATTGATCTAATTATATTTTATTAATTCTTAGGATCATGTAAAGTGCGGAAACCCCAAAAGATGGTGTTAAAATGTAAATTCCATCAGGGCAAAAGGACTATGTATCTTTATGTTCTGCTCCATAAGCTTTGCTCTTAATGATATATTATGCCCCTTGTGTATCCTCAATAGACTTTAGTATTTGTAATAAAAAAGAAATGCCCCCTACATACTAATCTTGTGACTTCATGGGAGTCCCTCTCTTACCCACTGTAAAATAACACTAGTCCTATTAAAACATCAAACTGTCCTGATACATGATATTTAACCTTGTAGGAGGGGTAAGGAAAAGGAAGAAGAGGATAGTGTGAGAGAAATTCTCACCTGCACTTTATCCTTGTAAGGGGGTCATTTCAGACTCTCAATGAATTTAATTTTCAGTGATTCTAATTCAGCACAGAATGAGAAATACTACTTTTGAGCAAGAAGTTTAAGAGAATGCACTTGTGAGAGGGTGGGGCCTACTGCAAGAATAAAAGCAGGTGTGAACTTAAAGTCAGACTTCTAGCTGGCTGAGAAGCGCAGAAGAGGAACTTGAGTTGCCACTGAGCACTGGTGCCAGAAACACTGGACAAGATACTGGGAGCATCGCTTACGATTCTGTGGCTTCAACTGGGCTGTAAGTTGTGGAGTAGAAAACCTAGGATATCTCAATAATTAGGGGGACTGGGAAAACTGGGTTACAAACAAGTTCACGCAGATAGAAACTTTAAGAAATAAACATATGTCTGTGGAACTGATGGCTTTTTATCTCTTTAAGTGGGGGTGAGTGGCCAACAGGAGGAAAAAACTGTCCAAGTGCAGGTGAAACAGAGCTCTTAATCTTTGACAGTCCAGGAAGGAGAGATTTCCATTCTGAACTGTAGTTATGAGAATCGTTTTTTTTTTTTACTACTCCCTGTGGTACTGGCAATAGCCTTGTAAAGGCCTTGCATTCTTGATAGCCATACCTTCAGTTGTGAATGAAATGGAAGAGGGAAGATTCTCAGGGAAGTTTTCCTCAATAAGAGTTCCAGACAGCTCTCATTGCACATCACAACTGCCTTGCCTGGAGACTCATCCACCTACTTCTGTGCAGCAAGTGCACAGTGCTCCCCAGGCACCTGCAGCCTGTACCCAGACCTACAGCCAAGGCTCCAGTCACACCCTCACACGCAGACACATACAATATGTTTGTGCATAAAATGTCTTAATATATTGAAGAAAACTGACTTTATACAGAATTTATTTTTTGACCAAAAAGGAAATTATATGGATCAAGTGCAAAGAGATGTCTCTAGACTCCCAAATATTTGATACATATTTAAATCTTATAGCTTTAAAACAAACCTAAGTTAAAAAAAAAAAAAAAAACAATTACAATGGATGCTAGAAGATATTTTGAAAGTAAATGTTGGGAGAGCACACTATATAAATATGTATGATGTTGAGCATCTTTTCATGTGTTTGTTAGCCATCTGTATGTCTTCTTTGGAGAAATGTCTGTTTAGTTCTTTGGCCCATTTTTTGACTGGGTCATTTATTTTTCTGGAATTGAGCTGCAGGAGTTGCTTGTATATTTTTGAGATTAGTCCTTTGTCTGTTTCTTCATTTGCTATTATTTTCTCCCAATCTGAGGGCTGTCTTTTCACCTTGCTTATAGTTTCCTTTGTAGTGCAAAAGCTTTTAAGTTTCATTAGGTCCCATTTGTTTAGTTTTGCTTTTATTTCCAATATTCTGGGAGGTGGGTCATAGAGGATCTTGCTGTGATTTATGTCGGAGAGTGTTTTGCCTATGTTCTCCTCTAGGAGTTTTATAGTTTCTGGTCTTACATTTAGATCTTTAATCCATTTTGAGTTTATTTTTGTGTATGGTGTTAGAAAGTGTTCTAGTTTCATTCTTTTACAAGTGGTTGACCAGTTTTCCCAGCACCACTTGTTAAAGAGGTTGTCTTTTTTCCATTGTATATCCTTGCCTCCTTTGTCAAAGATAAGGTGTCCATAGGTTCGTGGATTTATCTCTGGGCTTTCTATTCTGTTCCATTGATCTATATTTCTGTCTTTGTGCCAGTACCATACTGTCTTGATGACTGTGGCTTTGTAGTAGAGTCTGAAGTCAGGCAGGTTGATTCCTCCAGTTCCATTCTTCTTTCTCAAGATTACTTTGGCTATTCGAGGTTTTTTGTATTTCCATACAAATTGTGAAATTATTTGGTCTAGTTCTGTGAAAAATACCGTTGGTAGCTTGATAGGGATTGCATTGAATCTATAGATTGCTTTGGGTAGAATAGCCATTTTGACAATATTGATTCTTCCAATCCATGAACACGGTATGTTTCTCCATCTGTTTGTGTCCTCTTTGATTTCTTTCATCAGTGTTTTATAGTTTTCTATGTATAGGTCTTTTGTTTCTTTAGGTAGATATACTCCTATGTATTTTATTCTTTTTGTTGCAATGGTGAATGGTATTGTTTCCTTAATTTCTCTTTCTGTTTTCTCATTGTTAGTATAAAGGAATGCAAGGGATTTCTCTGTGTTAATTTTATATCCTGCAACTTTACCATATTCATTGATTAGCTCTAGTAATTTTCTGGAAGAGTCTTTAGGGTTTTCTATGTAGAGGATCATGTCATCTGCAAACAGCGAGAGTTTCACTTCTTCTTTTCCTATCTGGATTCCTTTTACTTCTTTTTCTGCTCTGATTGCTGTGGCCAAAACTTCCAAAACTATGTTGAATAGTAGTGGTGAGAGTGGGCACCCTTGCCTTGTTCCTGATTTCAGGGGAAATGCTTTCAATTTTTCACCATTGAGGGTAATGCTTGCTGTGGGTTTGTCATATATAGCTTTTATTATGTTAAGGTATGTTCCTTCATGAAAAGATGCTCAACATCACTCATCATCAGAGAAATTCAAATCAAAACCACAATGAGGTACCATTATATGCCAGTCAGGATGGCTGCTATCCAAAAGTCTACAAGCAATAAATGCTGGAGAGGGTGTGGAGAAAAGGGAACCCTCTTACACTGTTGGTGGGAATGCAAACTAGTACAGCTGCTATGGAGAACAGTGTGGAGATTTCTTAAAACCTGGAAATAGAACTGCCATGTGACCCAGCAATCCCACTCTTGGGCATACACACCTAGGAAACCAGATCTGAAAGAGACACATGCACCCCAATGTTCATCGCAGCACTGTTTATAATAGCCAGGACATGGAAGCAACCTAGATGCCCATCAGCAGATGAATGGATAAGGAAGCTGTGGTACATATACACCATGGAATATTACTCAGCCATTAAAAAGAATTCATTTGAATCAGTTCTAATGAGATGGATGAAACTGGAGCCCATTATACAGAGTGAAGTAAGCCAGAAAGATAAAGAACATTACAGCATACTAACACACATATATGGAATTTAGAAAGATGGTAATGATAACCCTATATGCAAAACAGAAAAAGAGACACAGATGTACAGAACAGAGTTTGGCATCTGTGGGAGAAGGCAAGGGTGGGATGTTTTGAGAGAACAGCATTGAAACATGTATATTTTCTATAGTGAAACAGATCACCAGCCCAGATTGGATGCATGAGACAAGTGCTCGGGCCTGGTGCACTGGGAAGACTCAGAGGGATTAGGTAGAGAGGGAGGTGGGAGGGGGGGATCAGGATGGGGAATACATGTAAATCCATGGCTGATTCATGTCAATGTATGACAAAAACCACTACAATATTGTAAAGTAATTAGCCTCCAACTAATAAAAATAAATGAAAAAAATATGTATGAGATGCAGCTAAAATAACACATAGAAGGAAATTTATCTTTTTAAATACTTATACAATAAAGAAAAAAGATTGACAAACTACTATCAAGGCTTTCAGGAAAAGATGATAGAAAAGCAAATTAAACACAACAGAAACTGAAAGAAGCAAATAATAAAATGTCCAGTTGGTGAAATACAAAGAAAACTATGGAAATAACCATGAAATCAGTCAGTTCAGTCTTTGCGACCCCAAGACTGCACCACACCAGGCTTCTCTGTCCATCACCAGCTCCCAGAGCTTGCTCAAATTCATGTCCATCAAGTGGGTAATGCCATCCAACTACAGAGGACTCATCCTCTGTAGTCCCCTTCTCCTCCTGCCTTCAATCCTTCCCAACAACAGGGTCTTTTCCAATCAATCAGTTCTTCACATCAGGTGGCCAAAGTATTGGAGCTTCAGCTTCAGCATCAGTCCTTCCAATGAATATTCAGGACTTATTTCCTTTAGGATGGACTTGTTGGATCTCCTTGCAGCCCAAGGGACCCTCAAGAGTCTTCTCCAACACCACAGTTCAAAAACGTCAATTCTTTGACACTCAGCTTTCTTGATAGTCCAACTCTCACATCCATACATGACCACTGGAAAAACCATAGCTTTGATTATATGGACCTTTGTCAGCAAAGTAATGTCTCCGCTTTTTAATATGTTGTCTAGGTTGATCATAGCTTTGTTTCCAAGAAGCAAGAATCTTTTAATTTCATGGCTGCAGTCACCATTAGCAGTGATTTTAGACCCCAAGAAAATAAAGTCTGTCACTGTTTCCATTGTTTCCCCATCTATTTGTCATGAAATGATGGGACTGGGTGCCATGATCTTAGCTTTTTGAATGTTGAGATTTAAGCCAACTTTTTCATTCTCCTCTTACACTTTCTTTAAGAGGCTCTTTAGTTCTTTTTCACTTTCTGCCATAATGGTGCTATCATCTGCATGTCTGAGGTTATTGATATTTCTCTCGGTGATCTTGATTCCAGCTTGTGCTTCATCCAGTCTGACATTTTGCATGATGTATTCTGCATATAAGTTAAATAAGCAGGGTGACAATATGCAGCCTTGACACACTCCTTTCTGAACTTTGAACCAGTCTGTTGTTCCATGTCCACTTCTAATTGTTGCTTCTTGACTTGCATACAGATTTCTCAGAATACAGGTCAGGTGGTCTGGTATTCCCATCTCTTGAAGAATTTTCCACAGTTTGTTGTGATCCACTTAGCTTTGGCATAGTCAATAAAGCAGAAATAGATGTTTTTCTGGATTTTTGTTTGCTTTTTCTATGATCCAACGGATGTTGGCAATTTGATCTCTGGTTTATCTGCCTTTTCTGAATCCAGGTTGAACATCTGAAAGTTCATGGTTCACATACTGTTGAATCCTGGCTGGGGAATTCTGAGCAGTACTTTGCTACTGAGTGAGAAGAGTGCAATCATGTGGTAGTTTGAAAATTCTTTGGCATTGCCTTTCTTTGGGATGGGAATGAACACTGACCTTTTCCAGTCCTGTGGCCACTGCTGAGTTTTCCAAATTTGCTGGCATATTAAGTGTAGCACTTTCACAGCATCATCTTTTATGACTTGAAATTGTTCAACTGGAATTCTCTCACCTCCACTAGCTTTGTTTGTAGTGATGCTTCCTAACAAAGGTCCATCTAGTCAAAGCTTTGGTTTTTCCAGTAGTCTTTGTGGGTGTGACTGCTGGTCTATAAGGAAAACTGAGTGCCAAAGAATTGATGCTTTGAACTGTGGTGTTGGAGAAGACTCTTGAGAGTCCCTTGGACTACAAGGAGATCCAACCAGTCAATCCTAAAGGAAATCAGTCCTGAATATTCATTGGAAGGACTGATGCTGAAGCTGAAACTCCAGTACTTTGGCCACTGATGGGAAGAACTGACTCCTTGTAAAAGGCCCTGATGCTGGGAAAGATTGAAGTTGGGTAGAGAATGGGATGATATAGAATGTGATGGCATCACCATTTCAATGGACATGAGTTTGAGTAAGCTCTGGGAGTTGGTTATGGACAGGGAATCCTGGCGTGCTGCAGTCCCTGGGGTCGCAAAGAGTTGACCACATCTGAACGACTGAACTGAAATGATACATAGTGTGATTCTGCTTAAACAACATTCTCAAAGGGACAAAACATAAAAATAAAAAGGAGATCAATAGTTAGCAGGGTTATAAAGAGTTGCAGGGATGGGGAAGGTATTCAAAGAGGATTTCTTTAGAGAGATGAAAAAATTTTGTGTCATGATTTAGTGGTGTTACAAGAACCTATACATATGATAAAAATTCTTAGAGTGATGCATCAAAACCTAAGAGTGTGTATGAAAACTGATTTATAAGGTTATGGTATTTTGAAAGAATATTATTAATATAAATTTCTTGATAGATATGTAATTATTATATTAATATATATCTATATTATATAATATGATGCTCTGCAAGTTGCTGTAGTCATTCACAATCTCCTCTCCTTAATTACAAATAATTTCAAGCCTGGGCATTCATTGTTTGTCAGCACTTAGATGTGAAATGGGACAGAAGAGTAAATGCCTCGGATAAATACAAACTCACCTCCCTGCTTCACTCATTCATGAGTTACTTTGATCTTAAGTTCCATGAACTTGCCATCTTTTAGACCTTGTCTGTATTTTCTTTTCTACTTGTTTAATTGCCTTAGGTTGTTTTATATTAATTCATCTATTACAACAATGAAACCAAATGGAAGATTGACAGCTACATTCACATGAACATGAAACAGTGTACAGAATTTGAGTCACCGTCTTCTATGGTGTTGACAAGTACTAAGTGTCCACAATTTGTAGATATTAAGTTTCGTAAGAGTGAGTTATAGCATTATGTCACAGAAAGATCTGGCATGTTTATCTTTATTTTATAAAGAGAAATAATAATGAGCAACTGACAAATGAGACTGAATACTCTGGACCAATGAGACACAAAATGTGCCACGAGGATGATTCTAGGACACATGGTTTAATAAGTACAATTCTACATTTAGAGGCAACAGGATTGAATATCCTGATCTTCCTCAAAGTTTAATACATAAAACTCAATATCAGATTTCAAAAGAATAATATTTTATTCCTGATATAATGTCATTTAAATATAAACCAAGTAATGGACTCTGAAATTCAGATGGACTGATTGTTAAAAATCATTTCATGTTGAAGTAATTTTATTGATTGAAAAACCTAAGTAGAGCCCTGCAACTCAGTAAAAAAGAAAAAAAAAAAAGGCAGAGATACATTAATTACTTTGGATAAGATTGCTTTTCACCCAGAAAGCCTAAGATCTGTGAATGCTTTAAAATAGTCACTAGATTCTGGATGGAGAAAAGTAAGCATAGGCTAAATTAATGACCAATCTGTAGATTACAAGAAAGTTTTGTAGGCTATACTAAATTATATCTTAAACAGGATGGCAAAACTATTTTACTGAATCAATGTATGTCAACTTGTTTAACCTTCAGTTTCCCTCAGTTCAAACCTCTAATACTAATTTCTTTCCTCATGCCCCTTTTCAGGATCTGCCAAACTTAATGACCAGGGAAAGACAAGTAGACAAAGGAAAGGTGTGTGGTGAGCCAGACTTCATCTGTACACAGACCACGTGGTCGGTGAACATGACACCCTACTTCCCGTTTGGGGGGAGTCACACAGGAGCCCAGGTGCTATGTATATGTGCTACCAGGCACTCAAAGACACTGAAACCTTAGCTTGAGGCAGAATTAAACACATTTGTGCAGGGGAATCCACGCCTCATGCAACTCTCCAGTCTGCTCTGGGTGTTCCTGGCCTTCACCTTCTCTGGTAGGGATGCTCCCAAACACGGGTGCGGTGTTCAGGGTGAAAGGACTGCACACAGGCACGTGGTGCTTCACCAGGACTTGGGGAGGAAAGGAGGACTGGAGGAAAGAAAGTGTTTTATGATTTCAGTTTGGTTTGTAAATATTTGGGTCCAAAATTCTCTAACTTCTACAGCATTTTGTTCACTAGTTCAGCTCTGTTTCCTTATTTTTTTCCCACAGGATCTGGTGTGGCCCAGAAAGTTACTCAAGACAAGCCAGCCATAATCAGTCAAGTGGGGAAGGTAGTCACCCTTAACTGTCAATATGAAACCAGTAGGAATGTGCATGACTACAGCATTTTTTGGTACAAGCAGCTTCCCAGTGGACAGATGACTTACCTCATTCGTCAGTATTCAGAAGACGAGAATGAAAGGGATGGCCGCTACTCTGTAAACTTCCAGAAAGCACATAAATCCATCAGCCTCACCATTTCATTCTTAAAACTGGAACATTCTGCAAAGTATTTCTGTGCTCTCTGGGAACTCACAGTGTTTGAAGTAATAGGAAAAGCTGAACAAAAACCCCCGAACTTAATAAGAGAGAGTCCCCCTGCTGCAGGACCCCAGCTGAAATGCACAGCAGACCTCAGACAAGAAATGCTAGTCTTGTGGTTGCTTAATCTGTGATCTGGATCAGAGGAATTAATTCTACGTGAAAGCTTCATCTATGTCATTTGGATTCAGGTGTCCAGAGAAACTTTCTACTAAAACATTCTCCTCTTGAATTTTTGAATTTAAATCAAACATACAGAACATGTGTAATCTTGTCTAAAGTTATAAAGTAGCTCCATAATAATGTAAAGTGACAGTTTCACTAAAAATACACTCATATCACACACCTGGGTCTAGTTATTTGGAATCATCATGGAAATAATTTCCTGAATAAGGATTCAGGATTTCTTCTTAGACTTACATCACTTAAGGTGCAATCAGACAAGCAGAACCACCAGTGGTATGGAATAAAAAATTAGTTATAAATATTAGAACTCAGGCAATTGCTAGATTTGGTGGAAGAGTGTATACAAAGGTATTATCTTCGTATCTGGTGTTGAGAAAAACTTCATTGTTAATTTGCTAGAGTAATAGTTGTAGAACAAAGCTGGAATAGACTGAAGCGTGGACAAATTGTGACTCATAAGGACATATTAGAACCATGAGGATAATGGAACCCACAAGACTCACTAAAACTTGTCTACATCTCACCTCCTTCAGTCTCACAGTAGTGGGTGACCCGAGGAGAAGTGGGTGTCATTTGACATTATGCTTAAAATTGGCTTAAAGCTCAACATTCAGAAAAATAAGATCATGGCGTCTGGTCCCATCACTTCATGGCAAATAGATGGGGAAACAGTGGAAACAATGATGGACTTTATTTTTTGGGCTTCCAAATCACTGCAGATGGTGACTACAGTCATGAAATTAAAAGACACTTGCTCCTTGGAAAGAAAAGTTATGACCAACCTATACAGAATATTAAAAAGCAGAGATATTACTTTGCCAACAAAGGTCCATCTAGTCAAAGCCACGGTTTTTCCAGTAGTCATGTATGGAGGTGAGATTTGCACTATAAGGAAAGCTGAGTGCTGAAGAATTGATGCTTTTGAACTGCGGTGTTAGAGAAGACTCTTGAGAAACACTTGTACTGCAAGGAGATCAAACCAGTCCATCCTAAAGGAAATCAGACCTGAATATTCATTGGAAGGACTGATGCTGAAGCTGAAACTCCAATATTTAGGCCACCTGATATGAAGAACTGACTCATTGGAAAAGACCCTGAGCTGGGAAAGATTGAAGGCGGGAGGAGAAGGGCATGATAGAGGATGAGATGGCTGCATGACATCACTGACTCAATGGACATTAATTTGAGTAAACTCCAGGAATTGGTGATGGACAGGGATGCCTGGCGTGCTACAGTCCATAGGGTCACAAAGAGTCGGACATGACTGAGCGACTGCGTTAAACTGAACTGAACTTACATACATACTTGGCCCAAGACAAAGAGACGATGAGGAGGAGATTTGGTGGGAAGTGGAGGTGTTGTGAGTCAACAATAAGATGAAATATCAGATCAGCAGCAACACGTGTGAGTAGCCATAGTCTCTGGAGCCCTCCACCAACCCCCAAAACATAAAAACTGTGGCTGCTTCATCACAATGACCTTCTAAATGTCACACAAATTTCTTTTGTGGCCAACCCTGAGCCAGAACAATACAGGAAGCACATTCTGGGAAAGATTTCCAGTCAGTTAAGGTAGCTCAAAACTGCTACAATACTCTTTAGGTTAATTTGGCAGTCATCTGTACTCTTTTAACAGCTTTTGAATAAAGAAGACAGCAAAACTATGCTTCTTGCTAATGTTGTTTTTGCTGTTCAGAAACTAAGTCATGTCTGATCTTTGCGACCCCATGGACTGCAGCACAAGGCCTCCTCTATCTTCCACTATCCATTGATTTGGTGATACCATCCAACTGTCTTATCCTCTGCTGCCCTCTTCTCCTTTTGCCTTCAACCTTTCCCAGCTTCAGAGTCTTTTCAAATGATATGCCTCTTGTCATCAAGTGGCCAAAGTGTTGGAGTTTCAACCTCAGCATCAGTCCTTTCAATGAATATTCAGGGTTGATATCCTTTAGGATTGGCTGGGTTGATCTCCTTGCAGTCCAGGGGACTCTCAAGAATCTACTCCAACACCACAATTCTTGCTAATATGATGCAGTAATTCCTCATTCAACCCAAAACATTCTAAACATATCCTTCAAAGATTAGAGTAAGTTCACCTATCCATTTGTGGGTGATGTTACTTTCTCTTCTAGCTAAGCCACACTCTGCCACTGAATCCTGTATCTTCACTACTGAGATATAATAAGATGTAAGATTGACTTATATTAGCATATCTTGTTACCACATGTAGCAAATGCGAGAGGGGAGTTAAAATTTAATACATAATGTAATACATAAATATATTTATATAAAAATGAAAGACAAATTTTCATAAGTATTATTGTTCTTATTTCTGCAAATGACCACATGGTTATAGCAGGTATTTATAATGACCTCTTCCATTACCCATCCTATAACCTCTTTGCTCATAGCAAGCACTTCCATTCACTGCTATACTTCACTTCCTATAAAGCAATCTCCTTATTCAGGAGCAATGCTAGAGGAAAGTCATAAATTTGAATAAGGAATTCTGCAGGTCCACCACTCTGGTTTTGGCAGACGTTTGCAAGTCATTGTATTTTGGGAAACATCATTAAAATGATATCTAACTTCATATTAGAAGCAATAGAAGCCACGAAAGTAGAATATTTTTTAAAGAGCTTAAAGAAAACAAGCAAAATATCCAAGCTAGTTTCTTATGAACATCAATGTATATTTCTTAATTGTGAGTTTGTTATAAATCACTGCTAAGAGTTTTGAAAGTCAAAGCACAGAGTGATAAACTGTATTTGCAATGCATATTTCTGAAAAAGGACTCAAATGCAGAATATGTTAGAAGTTCCTTTAAATCAATAAGAAAACAGATAATAAAGAATGGCAAAATCTTGGAGATCTAACTCAAAAATAAGATATCCGATAGCTAATAAATATATAAAAACCTTAATATTATTATTAATTAGGGAAATGAAAATAATACCGTATCTCGGCATTCCATCTGGGTCCTTTCAGTACTCTGAGTATATCAATGTGGCTAAGAGAATATGACTCCAGGAAATAGGGAGAGCTAATGACTGTCTCCAGGAAAATAAATGATTAAGTGAATTTTCTAAAAGCTTCCATCATTGAACTGATGTGGAGAAAAGAGCAAACAGTAACAAGTCACAGACCTGGACATTGAAGGAGAGGTAGGATTTACTGGAAAAAATAAAGTTGGTATTTACCCAGCTTTAGTCAACGTGAGGCACTGTGGTTTGAGTTTCAGATTATCTAATTCAAATATCAAAACCCTAAGAGATAGGTTTTATTGTTTTCTTTTCTTTTTTCCATTTATTTTTATTAGTTGGAGGCTAATTACTTTACAATATTGTAGTGGTTATTGCCATACACTGACATGAATCAGCCATGGATTTACATGTGTGCCCCATCCCGAACCCCCCTCCCAACTCCCTCCGCACCCCATCCCTCTGGGTCATCCCAGTGCACCAGCCCTGAGCACTTGTCTCATGCAGCCAACCTGGACTGGCGATCTGTTTCACACTTGATAATATACATTTTCGATGCTGTTCTCTCGGATCATCCCACCCTCGCCTTCTCCCCTAGAGTCCAAAAGTCTGTTCTGTACATCTGTGTCTCTTTTTCTGTCTTGCATATAGGGTTATCGTTACCATCTTTCTAAATTCCATATGTATGCGTTAATATACTGTATTGGTCTTTATCTTTCTGCCTTACTTCACTCTGTATAATGGGCTCCAGTTTTATCCATCTCATTAGAACTGATTCAAATGTATTCTTTTTAATGGCTGAGTAATATTCCATTGTGTATATGTACCACAGCTTTTTTATCCATTCATCTGCTGATGGGCATCTAGGTTGCTTCCATGTCCTGGCTATCATAAACAGTGATAGCGATGAACATTGGGGTGCGATGAACATTGGGGTGCAAAAGAAAACAACTTTGGGAAATGAGTTGTACCTTTCCTAATTGTGAAAAGCTTCTTTACTTTTTATAATCAGCCTGTGTGTCGCATTTTAGAGGGCTGCTTAAGAGCAAGGTCTGGACTATGGAGAAGCACTTGGCCCCAGAACTGGATGGCTGAATGTCTCAGTGGTGGTGACATTACTGGTTTAAACTGGACGCTAAAGGAAACTAAGAAAGAAAATGCCCAAACATAGATTCAACTGTTCCAGGATCAGTAAATGAGGAAAGCATCCACTAACTAGTTAACAGTGCCGGATGCTTTAGTTAGTTTCTTATGTAATAGTGTGCTGGGAGAAACAAGGGCTACAATGAGATCTCATTCCTTAAACACCCCAAGCTTGTTTCCCTATCGAGTCCTGTGCCCCTTGTTTTCCCCTCTCTCCTGTGATGCTTTGCTGTTGTTTAGTCACTAAGTCATGTGTGACTTAACCTCTGTCCATGGGATTTCCCAGGCAAGAATACCAGAGTGGCTTGCCATTTCCTTCTCTATGGGATTTTCCAGACCCAGAGACTGAATCCACCGGAAAGTGGATTCTTTACCACTGAGCCAGTGATGCTATCCTCCCAAATATGAACATGATGCACTTCTGAATTCCTTCATGTTTCAACTCAAATGTCACCCCTTTGTGAACCCTTTGTCTAAATCTGTTTTTCCGTCCTGAGAATCGGACTCTAGCACACTGGATGCAGCAAGAGTGAAAGCTGACATACTGCCACCTGGTGTCCTGCTCAAACATTCTGTGAGGCTTTCTCTGGCTTCCCTGCTCCCCTCCAGTGATCATGGATTAAATTATGGGGAAGCCTAATCACAATAGGAGCTGCCAAGGCTGAGCCAGTCAGTAAACGTCCCAGTGCAGAAATCAAGAGGGAGAGGATTCAGGAAAACTGGCTGTTTGTTTGTTTTTTCTTTTGCCTGCCATATGTGAAAGTGATTGATTCCAAATGACAAATACAACACATGAGATGATTATGGCTGCCGAGTTTGGGGTACCTTGGATAGAAAGTTTGGAATTGTTGCACAAGATAGATTTTCCTCTATTAAGTCAAATTGCATTTACTGCTCTGTCCTTTCTTGTAGTATAGAAATATCCTGAGAAGTGGGAGCAAGAGTCAATTATTAAAATGTTAATACACAGTAGTAGCAAACACAGGTTGGTATACTCTTTCTATGTTATATTATGATACCCATTCTCTCAATATAATACCTTATATTTAAGGTAGTTAACATCAGTTAATGGGAACTGATTTCCCAGTAACGGTAAGAAACATGATAGACCACTGATACTTCTGATAACACATGAAATCTGCTGTGTAAACTGTTAAACAAACCTCAGAAAATATTGAGCTTTATCTTGTAGATAGACTCGTCTGGAATTTCATGCCATGGCTTCCTATCCTCCAAGGTCTTGTACATTTCCACAGCTGGTTGAGAGCCTGTGACAGAGAAGGTGTTGCACTCGGTGATTCGCATGTGTGTTCACAGTCCTTACTGGAACCTCTCAAAGTTGTGTCCACCCTACTTTAGGAAGGCAGTGGAGCAAAGTGCTTCAGACCAAAGACTTAGATTTTGTCTCTAGATCTAGCATTTATTAGTTGTGTGACGTTGGAATTGTGACAGTAATTTTTATGCTTAATTTCCTCATATCTGCACTGTGGTTATTGATAGAATTTACCATGCAGGCTTCTGATAAGAAGTGAATGGAATAATGAATGCCAATGCTAAGCCCAGTGCCCAGCAGAAAGATACTGGCTACTTAGAGAAATACAACTGAATATGAGACAGTTTCAATACCTTGTCTGGTATTGCAGAATAAGTGTCAGAGTGGAGCCCTCCCTCCATATCTTACTTAAAGCAGATGCCCTTTCTCATCTTAAGAGTCACTCTCTATCTTAACACAGTTTTGTATTGTCTTTAAAGTGCTTATCACTATTTAAAATTGTCTACTTCTAAATAGGAGACATTAATGATACTTTTCAGATAGTCCTGTATTAACTGTAACTGCATCTCTTTTCTTAGGAAGGTAAGTCAGGAATTAGCTGTTGAGACCTTCCAATCCTGTTTCTCTTTTCAGAACATGACTTAAGTTTCAGTATTCATGAGCTTCCCTGGTGGCTCAGACAATGAAGAATCTACCTGCAATGTGGGAGACCTGGGTTCGACCTCTGAGTTGGGAAGATCCCCTGGAGGAGGGCATGGCAAGCTTCTCCAGTATTCTTGCCTGGAGAATCCCCAGGGACAGAGAAGCCTGGCGGGCTGCAGTCTGTGGGGTCAAGGGTCGGACACGACTGAGTGACTGAGCTCACAGGTGGAAGGCACTGCTCTGATTTTAGCACCGACCCCATACTGTTTAGGCGAGATGAGATGAGATGGTTAGATAGCACCACTGAGTCAATGGACGTGAATTTGAGCAAACTCAGGGTCATAGTGGAGGACAGAGGACACTGGCGTGCTTGGGGTCACAAACAGTCGACTTAGTGACTGAACAACCAAGCTGTTTCCTTTGCTTATTTCAGTTGTTCACTGGAAAGAAGGTTTTGCAGTCAATCGGCAGTACCAGATTCCAAGAAGTAGAGTTAGATTCTGAACAGTCTTAATTAATGCTATCTTGTACTAATACATTTTCCTGGATGCATTTTATTTTACCAACTGCATATTGAGCTCACAGATGATGCTGCTTTTATAATTTTCGAAGGTCCTATGGGAAATTGTGGTCCCCAAATCATTGTTTAAATAAATATGTGCATGTTGAATTAAACTAACATTCTTCCTGGACTGTAACAGATAAGACAGAACAAAATTCTTATTTATTTGTAAGCAACTCTATTGAGGTATAAGTGACATTCCCTAATATTCATCCATTTTGAATTTCCAGTTTAATAATTTTTAGTAAATTATCCTTCATCCCCAATTATAGTTGTTCTTTATTTCCATGCTTGGCCCCATAGCAACCACTGACCACATTTATAACTTTATAAGTTCCTTTTGTGAATATTTCATATACATGAAATCATTCAATATGTAATCTTGTGTCTGGCTATCATTCCTTAACATAATTTTAAAAATTATTTATCTTGTAGCATACATTAGCATTTCACTCATATTTATTGATGAATAGCAATTCACTGGCAAATGAATTACATTTCGTTTATCCATTCACCAGATGTTGCACATTTTGGTGCTATTAGGAGGAATAACCACAAAATAGGTTCCCAGTATTTTTAGAATATACCTTCACTAACACTTACACGTTTACTGAGCATCACAAATGTAGGTGGTGTGGCAGATTCCAAACACTGTAGACTATTTAGCCAGACAGACATGCGTTGTGATTCTTACTATGCACCTACCATATGTGTGATCTCAAGTTAGTTACTTGATCTCTTTCAGATTTAGTTTTCTTGTTTCTAAGTTGGAAATAATATCTCTATTGCATAATTTTTCTATTAGAATGGTGTGCATAAAGATAATTTAATACACAGCATTTGTGCACATTTATAATTTAGATTTGAAAGTTTATAAATTTTATTGAAATTTTATGTAAAAGATTCCTAACCAAAGTGTGTTTCCTGCCATGTTTGCAATCCCAATCTCTTTAAAGTTGAATAACAGCAGCCGATCATAAGGCAACCCAATTCTGAACGGTTGTCAGCTCTCTTTGCATTGTGAGCTCGTGAGAGATATCCTCAATGTTTCTGAAGTTGGTCTCAAGAAAGCAGCGTTTGATCCCTCCTTGAACCACAGGAAACTGATTCTAGGGCAGAAATGGTGTATTTCTAGCACATGTATGTGTCCTCCTCTCTGACTGGCTGAGCAACAAGATGCAGAATCCTTATTACCTGATGCAGACCGTTCCCCAGATCTAGGCTGTAGAATTTTCCATGTTGAGGATACTTGATCAGAATACATGGAGAGGAGCACTTTTCTAGCCTCATTACTGATCCTGTGGCTTCATCTTGGTCGTAAGTCCAGGGGCTGCCGAAGACATTCTGAGCAGTCTGGGGTGGTGATAGGGAAGGTAGGGGGCGCATTCAGGCACCTCCAGGTCCTAATATTTGGAAATGTGAAGACAATGAATACTCTGCAGATAAGTCAGTTTCTATGTGTGACCTTGTCTTTCTGAACAGGAGTGAGCAGACTCTTGACTGTGGAACAGTGTCCTCCTTCGCTATGTTCAGGAAGGAGAGAGCCCCAATTTCACCTGCAGTTCCCCTTCCAGCTCTTTCTATGCCTTACACTGGTACAGATGGGAACCTGCAAAAAGCCCCAAGAACATGTTTGTAGTGAGTGTAAATGGGGGTGAAAAAGTGCAAGGGTCAGTGAGAGTTACTCTGAACACTACGGAGGGTGACAGCTCCATGTACATCGGAGGATCCCAGCCTGAAGACTCAGCCACATACCTCTGTGCCTCCACACGATTCCCCTCAGCCCCCTGCAGCCCACACCCAAACCCGGGCCTGCTGCTGCTCTGGGACCAGCGCTGAGGAAGAGCCATTGTGGAGGAAAAGGGAAAGTCAATGAACTACAGTGTTTTCAGTAATCAGGGGGAAGTGGAACCATAGATTAACAGGTATTCCAGTCACTGTAGTTCCCTCAACTAACTCGACTGTACTGAACATCACTAACTAACGTGACTCCCACCAGTATGTTGGCCATATCATTGAGTCAGATCTCTAGCTTCTTTTCCCATGATTTAAAATGCACTAAATGATTACTCAAAGATATCAAACAAAATAATGTGGTTCAACTAGGTCAACATTTAAACTCCACTGTTGCTACATCCTAAGAGCTATACCTTTTATGGTGTTTCTTCACATTCATGAATGAGACATGGACACACACCTTCTTCTCACACACCTGGCAAGAAAATCTGCATGTTTTATACCAGAACAGTCAATTATGCCTCATTAATTCATTGGAGAGATTTTGATTTTGGTTTAGTTCAACCTTCTCACTGTATGGCTATTTGTATTTCATTTCTTCTCATATGAAGCTATTTGCATTTTTAAAACCCACTTTTGATATCTGAAAGGAGCATTGATAGGGGAAGTCCACCACTGTCTCCAGAGAAACCTATATGTGGGTCAAGAAGCAACAGTTAGAATCAGACATGGAACCACAGACTGGCTCAAAATTGGGAAAGGAGTATGTCAGGGCTGTATATTGTCACCCTGCCTATTTAACTCTATGCAGAATACCTCATGCAAAACCCTGGGCTGGATGAATCACAAGCTGGAATCAAGATTGCTGGGAGAAATATCAATAACCTCAGATATGCAGATGACACCACGCTTATGGTAGAAAGACAAGAGGAACTAAAGAACCTCCTGATGAGGGTGAAAGAAACTAAAGAACCTCTTATGAGGGTGAAAGAGAGAGTGAAAAGGCTGGATTAAAACTGAAAATTCAAAAAGCTAAGATCATGACATTCAGTCCCATCACTTCATGGCAAATAGGGGAAAAGTGGAAGCAGTGGAAGATTTTATACTCCAGGTGTGCAAAATCACTATATGGTGACTGCAGCCATGAAATTAAAGGATGCTGGCTCCTTGGAAGAAAAGCTATTACAAACCTAGACAGTCTATTAGAAAGCAGAGACATCACTTTGCTGACAAAGATCCGTATAGTCAAAACTATCATTTTCCCAGTAGTTGTGTATGGATGTAAGAGTTTGACCAAAAAGCCTGAGCATTGAAAACCTGATGCTTTCGAGTTGTGGTGCTGGAGAAGACTCTTGAGAGTCCTTGGACAGCATGTAGATCAAAATCGTCAATTCTAAAGGAAATCAACCTTGAATATTCTTTGGAAGACTGCTGCTGAAGCTCCAATACTTTGGCCATGTAATGCGAAGAGCCGGCTCATTGGACAAGATCCTGATGCTGGGGTAGATTGAGGGCAGGAGAAGATGGTGACAGAGGATGAGATAGTTGGATGGCTTCACCGGCTCAGTGAACATGAATTTGACAAACTCTGGGAGATAGTGAAAGACAGGGAAGCCTGGCATGCTGCAGTCCATGGGGCCTCAAAGAGTCGGACACAACTTAGTGACTGAACAACAGCAACAACTTAATATGCAAACCCCTGAAAACACTCATCAAACTAGAATGGGAAGAAATTCAACCCTGGTAAGAATGAGGAGGAAATAGGGCATAAAAGCCTCAAGATGAGATTTGTTCCCACTGCTATCCTCCAAGGGGTGATGTTGCATAAATTGGAAATGTCACCTCCGACAAAAGTTCCATTTCACTCATATGAGCTTCTGTATCTCGGAGCTTAGTGAGGTACACATTTGAACAGGCTCAACACCAGGAACAGTCATTGTCAAGGAAGCATTTCTTCCTGATAGTCACTATAATTTGCTTAAATAGGGATCTTTTGAATCTCAGATTTCCCTGTAATAGGATTCAGCACACTCTGGCACATTCCTTCTGGCTCCTTAGGGAAAATCTTCCACAATATGGCTCCCAGCTTCTTTTCTGCACAGTCAGGTTCTCCACCACCCTTCGCCTGTTGGGAATGCTCTTCATAGGGAATCAGTAACATTATATTCCATGCTCCTTCCTCTATAGAACAAACCAGTTCTGGTTGAAATCTGAATAGAGACATTGTCTTATTATAGGCAGATTTGTCCTGGTCTCACTGATTCAGCACTAATGTTGCAGGAAGAACTGGAGGCCAGTCAGTGACCCGCCTGACAATCACATCACTGGCTCTAAAGCGGCCCCCTTAAGTGGAGGTGCAAGTATTCCTACCTCCAGTGTACTTCCTTATCTCTTCTTGTATGTCCAGACAATAGAATATGAAGGGGAAATAAAGGCTTTGTTTATCCAGTGCTCACCTATAACGGGCATTCTAGGTTAAGTACATTTTTGGGGCAAAGTTCCAACTGACCCACTCTGGTTGCCCCTCTCTTCTTTTCTCTCTTCTAATTCTATTTATCTAATATCCACTGTGTGGCCAATAATAATTATTATTACTTTTATTTTTCTACACTGTTTCTCACAGTTCCTTTAGTCAACATTTGCAACCATCTCGAACTGTCCATCTGATCCTGAGAGTCTGCCGATCACTTCAGTTTTACTTCAGTGAAAATATGCAAGTCCTCATTTTCTATCCCCTTTACCTCTAAATCCATATACAGGGAAACATTATTAATCATAGACTCTGAGAAAAAGCACAGAATTTATTTTCATATGTTTTATTTTTTTAATTTTTATTTTATTTTTTTCATATGTTTTAAAAAATACTTACTGTTCTTTTAAAATAACCTACTAGAGCTGAAAAGCAGAATACAAATAATAATAATCAACAGCTAAAATATATTTAGTGTAAAATAGATAGCTAGTGGGAAGGTTCACTATAACAGATGGAGACCCTATTGGTGGTCTGTGAGGAACTAGAGGGTTGGGAGGAAAAGGACAGGGAGGCTCAAGAAGGATGGTAATATATGTATATATAACCATGACTGATTTGCATTTTTGTATGGCAGAAATTAACACAAGAATGTAAAGCAATTATACTCTAATTTAAAAAATAACTAAATAAAATATGATGTATTTAAACCTGAAATTTTATTCAAAATTTATTTTTATTTTAAAATTATATATGTTTTAATAAAAATAAAACAATTTACAATTCTAATTTCAGTGCCCATCTAGAGATTAAAAGTAATATAACTCTTTATGTAGGTTCAGTCTAGAATAAGTATATATATATAATTTAAAAATGAAACTGTTCAATACTGAAAAGTATTCCAGCCAAGACTGTTATGAATACTGTGCTGATTCGTGAGCACCCTTCAGAATCACAGGTGAGTATATAGGAGATGCCAAAAAAAAAAAAAAGGATCCTGAGAACTGAGAAAATATTTCATTATGCAAGAATCTTCTGCATCCTTGCCATCTGAGACTAAAACTATGGCTAGATAATTAATTTTTGTTTTCTCTTCCCTAAAATCTTCTACCAATTCCAAATCAGAGTCTGCCTTCACTGCAATGTTCTTAGAAAATGCCCCTCAGGTCCTAAAATAGTGACCTTTCTATTTTCCCCTCCGCTCCACTCCTCTTCAGCCCATTCTGAATTGGTTGAGGTGGGAGGGCGGGGCTTCCTGTCACAAAGTGAGGGCCTGAGCAGGACTTGTTGGGTGAGCTGATTGGCTGCAGGAGCAGGAACATTTCCACAGCAGCTTATGACACACCCTCCCTCAGGGTTTAGTGAAGTATCTGACAGTGAAAATGTCTCAGTCATCATGAAGAGGCTAGCAGGCGCTGTGCTGGGCTTTTGTTTGCCCAGATTTGCTGTGAGTTGGGGCTGCCCCACAGGGAGTCTGAAGGAGTGAGCAGCTGCTGTATTGTTCAGGGAAGGAGAGGAACTGCCACGTCCTGCAGACTTTCTATCCTTCTCTTCATCTATGGGAGTTGTGTGTGTGTGTGTGTGGGGGGGGGGGGTCACTTCCACGATTTTGTCAGAGTTACAGTGACCTTCTCCTGTGACTGTTTCTCTGTTTCTCATCAGCTGTGCGAGGGGTGGATGTGGAGCAGAGTCCCGCAGCCCTGAGTCTCCAGGAGGGAGCCAGCCACGTGCTGAGGTGTAATTTTTCTGCCTCTGTGAGCAATGTACACTGGTATCTTCAGAACCCTGGGGGCCGCATCGTCCACCTGTTTTCTGTTCCCTCAGGAACAAAGCAGGAAGGAAGATTAAAGGCCACGACAGTCCCTGCAGAACGCCGCAGCTCACTGCACATTTCCTCTCCGCGGACCACAGACTCGGGCACTTACTTCTGCGCCGCGCAGCACGGTGCTCCCCAGGCACCTGCGGCCTCTACACGAACCCTCCGGGGCTCAGCCCCTCCTCCAGTCCCAGTCACACCGTGGGCCCCACAGGGCATTCGCAGAGCTGATTGTCTCTTACCTACACTGGTACAGTTTAATCACAGACACTTTCCGCCTACAGATTGTGAACTTCGGTCTTTGTCTTCCTTTCTCAATCTATATTTCCTTCTGCACTAGAGACTTCTAACTTGGAACTAGCAGAATAGCTGATAAGAGGACCAAAATAAAATAAATATTCAAAAATAGTATGCTGAACCCAAAGTGGTAAAAAGTGAGAAGAATTCAGAGGAAAAAAATAACTCCAATAAAGCTGTTATCCTGATTAGTTAGATGTCTCAAGAATGTTCAGATCTGCCTCACCAGAATGTGTCCCAAAAGACACTTGCGTCATCCCATCCTACGAGTGCAGCAAAGTGAGCAACAACAATAAACCTTACTCAATGTTTAATATGAGCTTTATAACTTAGAAGAAAATTATTCTGGATGCAAGAAATCTTAAATCCATTTCTATAGTCAAGGTCTTGGAAGAGTTGATTGCTTCTTGAGATCTAAGGGATAATCCATTTCCTTGCCTCTTTTAGCTTTTGAAGGCCAACTAAATTCTATGGTTCATGACTCCTTCTTGAATCACTAGAACTTCTTGCTTTCCCTCAGCATAGCTCCTTCCTCTTTTGGAGTCAAATATCTTTCTGGCTCTGTCCTATAAGATATAAAAAATATTAAACAGAAATCTCCGTTAAATAGAGTTGGGAAACAGAGGGAGCTCTCATGACCTGTGGACATAGTGGAGGGTAAAGGAAGATGAAAGATGCCTCTTATTTCCTGGCAAGGACTCAGCCAGTGAAAAGCCATGGACTCTTGTTATCTGTAGCCCTCTCAACTTCCTTTTTCAATTTACATTGTCTTAAATTCTTTTCAACAATGTCTTACAGCTTTCAGAGGTCTTTCACCTCATTGGTTAAATTTATTCCTAGGTACTTTTGATTCTTTTTGAGTCAACTAGAAATTGGATTGCTTTCTTAAATTCTCTTTCTGATACTTATTATTAGTATATAGAAATGCAACAGATTGCTGTATATTAATCTTGTATCCTGCACCTTTATCTTGTAATCAACTTTTTTGATTATTTCTATTAGTTTTGTTGGTGGCGTCATTACAATTTTCTATGTAGAGTATCATACTGTCTGTAATTAGAGACAGTTTACCTCTTTCTGTTCAACTTGGATGCCAATTATTTCTTTTTCCCATCTGATTACTGAGACTAGGACTTCCAGTACTATGTTAAATAGAAATGGGGAGAGTTGCATCCTTGTCTTGTTACTGATCTTGGAGAAGAAGATTAAGTTTTTTACCATTTAGGATGATGTCAGCTGTAGATTTGTAACAAATGGTCTATTATTTCGAGGCATGCTCTCTTTATACCAAATATGTTGACAGTTTTTATCATGAATGTTAAATCTTGTCAGAATCTTTTTCTGCATCTATTGACATAGTCGTGTAATTTTTATCCTTTATTCTGCTAACCTGGTATATCACCTTGCTTCATTTGTGGATAGTGAACCATCGTTGCACACGTGAAATAAATCTCTTGGTTATGATGCATGATTCTTTCAAGTTTTGTTGAATTCAGTTTGCTACAATTTTGTTAAGAATTTTTGCATCTATATTCCTCAGAAATATTGGCCTGAATTTTCTTTTTTGTAGAATCTTTGTCTGATTTTGGTATCAGGATATTGTAGGCCTCAGAGGATGAAAGTGAGAGCATTTCCTTTGATTTTTAGGAATAATTTGCAAAGGGTGGGTACTAATTTTTCTTTAAATATTCAGTTGAATTTCTTCTTGAAGCATATGGCCCTGGATTTCTGTTTCTCAGGAATTTTCTGATTACTGGTTCAACTTAATTACTAGTAATTGGTCTGTTCAAATTTTCTTTTTCTTTCATATTCAGTCTTGGAAGACTGTTTGTGTCCAGGAATGTATAGCTTTTACAGTCATATTTTTAGGTTCCAGGCATTAGGACTTAAATAACTTTGGGAGTCCTTTTTCAGGCTACCACATTTATTACAGCAACTCTGGCTATCTGTTTTCCACCCCTCTGACACTTGCTGTTATCTTCTTATTTATTTGCCTAGTGACTTGATTATTTCAGGTAAGTTAATTTTCCCCATAGTGTACAGCCTATGATGTTGTTCCTCAAAGGATGTAGTCTTGGGTACATTCTCAGACATCCTGATGCAGTAGTGGGTTAGCAAGGCTCTTTAACAGTCTTTTTCTCTAATTTCTATGCTAGACTGTTTGCTTCTGTTTATATTCAGTTCAGTTCAGTTCAGTCGCTCAGTCGTGTCCGACTCTCTGCGACCCCATGAATCGCAGCACGCCAGGCCTCTCTGTTCATCACCAACTCCCAGAGTTTACTCAAACTCATGTCCATCGAGTCAGTGATGCCACCCAGCCATCTCATCCCATCCTCTGTCGATCCCTTCTCCATCTGCCCCCAATCCATCCCAGCATCAGGGTCTTTTCCAACGAGTCAACTCTTCACATCAGGTGGCCAAAGTATTGGAGTTTCAGCCTCAGTATCAGTCCTTCCAATGAACACCCAGGACTGATCTCCTTTAGGATGGAGTGGTTGGATCTCCTTGCAGTCCAAGGGACTCTCAAGAGTCTTCTCCAACACCACAGTTCAAAAGCATCAATTCTTTGGCACCTAGGCAATAGACTCCACTAATCTCTGGCTGATTTTTTCCAACAACGCTATGAGGCCATAAATTGTTCCCAGGTCTCATCTAATTAAAGCAAGCCTTTTGCAGAGACAGCCTTTGAAACTTTTCTTTGGGGTCTTCTGATCAGAGAGGACTTTTCCTAGCTCTCCCCTTTCCTGTCCTTTCTGTTAAGATTTTAAGTTGTTGTCTATGAATTAACTTGTTGCTCTCATTGAGTTTCCAGCCTTCTTTTAATTGTTTACCATAAGCATCTCCATTGTTTTCAACAGCACCCTTAAACTTGGGCTTCCCAATGATGGTTTCAAATAAAATCTTCTCAAAGGAAGACCTCTGTTTTTACAGCTGCTTCTCTCCGTGGGCACAACACCTGAGCCACTGCTCTGAACCTGTAACAAGGGACAGTTGGCTGCTTGTCTCAGAGTGACATCCCTGTGTTATGTGAAGCGTGATGGAAGGGAGCAGTAGCCGCTTGTCTTCTTGGCTTGCCTTTGCCAGCATGAAATCACCACTCTATGAGCTGGGATGAGAGCGAGAGGACCCAGTATTCTCAGTCCACCATGCCTGACATAGAACCTCTGTGCTGTAAGTGAGGTGAGAAGTGGCCATAGAGCTGTCAGCTTTTCTTGTTTGTAACACAGTTTCTGTAACACAGGCCTGGGGGAGGTAAGGAAGGACAGCAGTCAGCCCCTCTGTAGGAGATACGATAGCCCTGAACTGCGGACTGGAGGGAGGAGGAGACTTGTGTCCTTGGTTATGTCCAACTTGAAGGGAACTTCCATCATCTTGAGCTGGGGACGGGGAGTGGGTCATGGTACAATTGCCACAGATTCTTTCTGCTGTCATGGAGATTTAGTAGATTTTATGAAAAAATGTGTCTCTATTACCCTTTTTATATGCTGTATAACCTAAAGACTATGTCCAGTGGCTTTAGTTTCTTAAAAATAATTTTCATCTGTGTTAACTGTTTTGTTGGGGAGAGTATCCATAAATCAAATCACAAAGTCATTCTGCAAGGTACAGTCTTTTATTTACATTGTTAACACAAATAGAATACGATTAGACAGAATATAATCAGAAGTTGAGGTTTTCTTTGAGATTCATTGGCTTTCTCTGTTGACAAAGAAAGTTGTCTTCTTGTCTTTAGCCTAAACCTGCCACAAATATAATTCTACCATGGATCTCCATATTAACACAATCATGTTTTCTGAGAGTATTAATATTGAAAAACAGGAATATCGTATCTTTTCTGAAACACTAGTTGTACTTAGAGCTATTATCCATAGTATAAAGATTAACAGTCATCTCTTCTAAGTTTTGACTCTTCAACAGAAAGCATCATTAGTGTTGGTTTTTATAATATCTAATATTCGTGTATCAAAGATAGCATAATTATAAGAAGTAGTATAATTTTTAACTAATGAAAATAATGGACAAGCTATTTAAATACTCTCTGCCGTAGGTCCTCTTCCTTAGACTCAGACCTTGAGAGGAAGATCCACCAGGTTCCTCTGCCCGTGGGACTTTCCCGGCAAGAATACTGGACTGGGTTGTCATTTCCTTCTCCAGGGGATCTTCCCGACCCAGGGATCGAACTGGAGTCTCTTAGGTCTCTTGCCTTGGCAGGCGGCTTCTTTACCACCAGCACCGCCTGGGAAGCCCACTGACTAGGGAAAAGGAAAAGGCCAAACAAGAGGAAGATTTCAGATGTTCCTAATGTTCTGTCTGCCTGATTCTGTGGGGAGCGCTAGAGCACATATCAGACTATATTGTACCACTTAGACAAAAGAATTGGATAGTCCCAGAAATCAGTTATTATCTAAGCTGCTGGCAGCAAAACACAAAGAACTTGGGGACTGAGCACAGATGAGGTTTCTGAGAAAATTTGAACAAGGTACCAACAATGTCTAATGTAGCCACTGTAACATTTATTCCTTGGAACAGTCCTGCAGGTTTCACTGCTTTTGCTATTATTCAGGTCAAATTCTCCAATGTTCACTTTTGTCTTTGAACTTTCTTTGCCTATCCAACCAACCCTCATCTCTTTCTAGCCATGTCTACACATGTCTTCCCCAGCACTATCTGCTTTAATCTTCACACTTCTCTGCTCCCTAAGTGATGAAGGACATTTTTCACTCAAAAACCCATGTTTCTCTCCTGACCCTGGATATTTTCCTCCCCAACCTTTCCTTCAGACCTCTTACACTTTGACCCTTGATATTGCTTCTCTTATTCACTATATTTTCCAGAATCATCTTCACCATCCAGAGGTGGTGGATTGTTTTATTCTCTCTCTGATAAAATATCAGCAGAAATGGTCATGTGATCTTAATGACATCAGAAATTGAGGGACATCTGTGATACCGATGTGTGTGAGGGAAGAAACAGAGTATGTAGATGTCTTAAATCTGTACAGATTCATAATTTAAAACTCACTTCTTATTCTTCAGCCCTTATCAAAAGTATTCTGAGCAACCTGAATGTCAGCTTAGGATCCATGATCACCTTGGAAATATTTCATTTGCCTAAATTATATTTTAGAAAAAGTATAAATTGAACTTGATTGGTTTTCTATCATTTTTTAGGGTCATGTAAAATGTGGACACATCTGAAAGATTGTGTCAAAAATGACGTTCCATCATGGCAAAAGGGCTATATATTCTCTCTGTCAGATCCATGACTTTTCTTGTAATGATATATATTATGCTTCTGTGTATCTTCAATAGACTTTATTAGTATTTATAATAAAAAAAATAAATATCCCTCTGCACACTACTAATTTGTAACTTCATGGGAGTCTCTGTCTTTCCCATTGTAAAATAATGCAATCTCCATTAACATATCATGCTGTCCTGATACATGAGTTTTTCTAGGAGGTGTTAAGGAAAGGAAGAGGTGGAGAGCAGGAGAGAAATTCTAACCGGCTCTGTACCCATGTGTAAGCAGAGTGTCTCTGATTCCCAATGAAATTAATTTACAGCAATTCTAGTCTCAATATGGGGAATACTTTCCTTGAGAGAGATAGGTTTAAGTGAAAGCTCTTGTAAGAAAATGGGGTCTGCTGAAAGCATTAAAGCAGATGTGAACTTAAAGTCAGAGTTCTAGCTGGTTGAGAAGACCAGAAGAGGAACTTGAGTTGTCACTGACCTTTGGTGCCAAGAACAGTGGACAAGATTCTGGGAGCATCATTTTTACTTCTGTGGTTTCAATTAGACTGTGGGTTGTGGTGGACAAAAACTAAGATATCTCATTAATTAGGGGGAATGAGAAATTTGGGGAATGGACAAATTCATGCAGATAGGAACTTTAAGAAGCAAATATTAATTTGTGGACCTAATGGCTTTTTATCTCTGTAAACAGGGGTGGGTGGACAAGAAAAGGAAACAAGTGACCAACAGCAGGTGAAACTCTCAATCTTTGATAGTCCAGGAAGGAGGGATTTCCATTCTGAACTGTAGGAGAGGAGTACATTTGACACGTCTCATGGTACAGTCAATACCCTGGTAAAGGCCTTGCATTCTTGATAGCCATAGGCTCAGTTATGAATAAAAAGGAAGGTAGAAGACTCACAGTTTTCCTCAGTATGAGTGCCAAACAGCTCTCACTGCCCATCACAGCTTCCCAGCCTGGAGACTCAGCACCTACTTCTGCAGCAAGTGCCGAGTGCTCCCCGGGCACCTGCAGCCTGTGCCCAGATCTGCAGCCGAGGCTCCAGACACACCCTGCCATGTAGAGAAACACACACACACACTGGTTTGTGCATGAAAAGTCTTAATACATTTAAGAAAACTGAAACTATATAGAATTTATTCTTTGGTCAAAATTGAAATTGACTTAGAAAATCTCTAGCAAAAAGATATCTTTAGAAACTCCCAAACATTTGGAATTTAGGCATTAAACTTAAAAAAAAAACTCCATAGGTTAAAGAAACAATTAGTGGGCTATAATAAAATATTTTGAAAGAAAATATAGTGAGAACACATACATACAAATATTTATGAGATACAGTTAATATTTTACATAGGAGAGATTTATCTTTTTAAATGCTTATACTGCTAAAGGAAAAAGGCTGAGAAAACAATTATGTATGCTTTCAACAAAAGAAAAAGAAGAAAAATTACAACTAATGCAAAATGAAGCAAGAACATAATAAAAAATGTCAAATTGGTAAAAAGAGAAAGAAAATGATAGAAATAGCTATGAGATACCAAGTTAATTTTGCTAAAATGATTAATAAAATATATATCCCTAGGCAAAATTATCATGGTGAAAAAAGAGAAAGCACAAATTATAAATATAAGGAATGAAAAGTAAGCAATAATACAGATGCTACAGTGTTAATCAGATAGACTCCCTCTGGGGTCCACCAGAAACTATTACAGTTTATTCTTGCTGAGTTTAGAGAGTACATTGTATTCTGAGTACCATCCTTTGATGGAAATGCATTGTGAAAATATATCCTGCCATTCTGTGGCAGGAACTATTACAGTTTATATTGGCTATACTCCAATATAAAATAAAAAATATAACTTTTTATAATAAAAAGTATAATGCAAACTCATGTCCGTTGAGTTGGTAATGCCATCCAACCACCTCATCCTCTGTCATCCCTGTCTCCTCCTGCCTTCAATGAACATGTAACAGTTTACAAAACTTCATGCATCACCATCTATGGTGTAGATACAGCTTGTAGATACTAAGTTTTGTTGGAGTGCATTATACTACTATGGCACAGAAAGGTCCAGCATGCTTATCTAAAGTGTATTTTGCAAGAAGAAAAAATAATAAGTAACTAACTAGTGAGACTGAACAATTTGGGCCAGTGGGATAGAAAATGTGACATGAGGATGATTCCAAGACACATGATCTAATAAGTACAATTCTACTTGTGAAGGCAATGAGACTGAATATTCTGATCCTTCTCAAAATCTAATAAATAAGACTCAATATCAGGTTTCAAAAGTATAATTATTTTATTCCTGTCATAAATTCATATAAACACAGTCAATAGAATAGACTCTTAAAATTAGAAGGACTGATTTTTTGTTATCATTTGATGTCAAAGTAATTTTACATATTGAAAAAACTAAGTAGAGCCTTAAAACCCAGAAAAAGTAGTTTAAAAATTTTGGATAAGACTACATTTCACCAAGTAGACCAAAGATCTGTGAGTTTTTAAATAAAGTACTTAGATTCTGGATGGAGAAATATAATTGTAGGCTAAATAAATGACTAGTAAGTAGATTACAAGAAGGGTTTGTAGCTTACACTAAATTTTATTTTCAATCTGTTCATCTTGCAGCAAATGGCATTATTTTATTCTTTTTTTTTATAGCTAAATGATTTCATGATGGGTTTCCCTGGTGACCTGGTGGTAAAGAATGCATTTGCCAAGGAGGAGACATGGGTTTGATCCCTGGGTCAGGAAAAACCCCTGGAGAAGGAAATGGTACCCCACTCCAGTATTCTTGCCTGGGAAATCCCATGGTCAGAGTAGTCTGGCGGGCTACAATCCATGGGGTTGAAAAACAGTGGGACATGACTTAGCAACTAAACAACGGCAACAATTTCATTAGACACATGTTCTATCCGCCCCTCTGTTGACGGATATTTCATTGTGCTGTACAGCAGAAGCTAACACAGCACTGTAAATCAACTCTAATAAAACGTTCAAAAACCGAAAGCAAATGCTGTTTTAAATGGGATGGCAAAATTACTGTATTGAATAATTATCAGAGAATGTCACCTAGTTTGTTCCTCAATTCCCCTCAGCTCAAACCTTTATTACTAATTGATTTTGTGAAGCCCCGTTTCAGGATCAGCCTGACTTAATTACCAGTGAAAGAAAAATTGAGAAAGTAAAAGTTTGTGGTGAGCCAGACTTTTTTTCCCACCTATGCACAGACCACATGACATATGTAAATGACAAATCCCACTTCCTGTTTGAAGGAGTCACACAGGACCTTAGGTAATATGTATATGTGCTCCCAGGAGCACAAAGTCACTCTCAGCTTGAGGCAAAACTGAGCACAATTGTTCAGGGGAATCCATGCCTCATGGCACTCTCCAGCCTGCTCTGGGTGTTCCTGGCCTTCACCTTCTCTGGTAGGGATGCTCCCACACATGGGTGCGTGTGTTCAGGGTGAAAGGACTGCACACAGGCAAGTGGTGCTTCACAGGGACTTGGGGAGGAAAGGAGGACTGGAGAAAAGCAAGCATCTTATGATTTCAGTCTGTTTTGGGGGGCAGTGGTCCTAAATGAGTCTAATTCCTACATTATTTTATTCACTGTTTCATCTCTGTTTTCTGATTTTCCCCACAGGATCCAGTGTAGCCCAGAAAGTTATTCAAAACCAGCCAGGCATATCCAGTCGAGTTGAGGAGTCAGTTACCCTGAATTGTCGGTAAGAAACAAGTTGGAGCAGTTACAGCATTTTTTGGTACAAGGAACTTCCCAGTGGAGCGATGATTTTCCTTACAAGGGGTGGCCATTACTCTATAAATGTTGAGAGATCACATAAATCATCCAGCCTCACCATTTCAACCTTACAATTGGAAGATTCTGCAAAGTACTTCTGTGCTCTCTAGGAACTCACAGTGCTTGAAGCAATAGGAAAAGCTGAACAAAAACCCCCAAGCTTAGTAAGAGAAAGCCTCTCTGCTGTAGGACCCAGGCTGAAATACACACCTACCGATCCCAGACAATAATGGTAGTCCTGTGGTTGATTCATCTGTGGTCTGGATCAGAAATATAAAAGCTCCTTCCGTGTCATATGGAAGCAGGTGTCCAGAATAACTTTCTACTGATACATTCTCCTCTTGAATTTTTGACTTTAAATCAACCATACAGAACATGTGTAAAGTTGTCTAAATTTGAAAACTTGCCCCATAATAATGTAAAATGACACTTTCACCTAAAGATCTTTACATCACAAATCTTGATATAGTATCTGAAATTGTAATGAAAATCCATTCCTTAGTTCTTTCCTTTTTAGGGCCTCCCAGGCACTAGGGGTAAAGAACTTGCCTGCCAATGCAGGAGACGTAAGAGGCACAGATTTGATCCTTGGTTTGGGAAGTTCCACTGGAGGAGGGCATGGCAACCCACTCCAGTATTCTTGCCTGGAGAATCCCTTGGACAGAGGAGCTTGGTGGGCTACAGTCCATAAGGTCGCAAAGAGTAGGACATAACAGAAGTGACTTATCATACAGCCCTTTCCTCTTAGATCGTATCAGGCCATATTCAGAGATGGAGAACTACCAGTGATGTAGAGTAAGAGATTAGTTATAAGGATTATTCCGCTTCTCTTGTGGCTCAGCTGGTAAAGAATCTGCCTGCAATGCAGGAGACCTGGGGAGAGTCCCTTGGACTGAAAGATCAAACCAGTCAATCCTAAAGGAAATCAGTCCTGAATATACGTTGGAAGGACTGATGCTGAAGCTGAAACTCCAATACTTTGGCCACCTGATGTGGAGAACTGACTCATTGGAAAAGACCCTGGTGCTGGGAAAGATTGAAGACAGGAGGAGAAGGGGATGACAGAGGATGAGATGGTTGGATGGTATCACCGACTCGATGGACATGAGTGTGAGCAAGCTCTGGGAGTTGGTGATGGACAGGGAGGCCTGGTGTGCTGCAGTCCGTGGGGTCACAAAGAGTCAGACACCACTGAGTGACTGAACCGATAAGGATTATTCACTGGCAGGGGCTAGAGCCGGTGGAAGAGTCTGTTCCATTTGTATTCCAACACTAAATACAGATGAAAAATGTTATATCTGTATCTGGTGTTGTGTCTGAATTCACTGAAAGTCAACCAGAGTAACATTTGTGAAGGAAAGTTGGATGTGGACAAAAGCATGGACAAACTGCGACATGTATGGAAATATATGAGGACAATGGAACCCACAAGATATGCCAAACCTTGTCTTTTTCTCTTACCTCCTTTAGGTTCAAAGTACTGGGTGACATTAGGAGAAGTGGATGTCATTTGCCATCATGCTACAAGCATACTTAGTCAAAGACAAAGATAACAAGAGTGAGAGATCTGGTGGAAGGTCGAGGAGTTGTGAGTCAACAATAAATTGAACTACCTGGTCAGCAACAACATTATGAGTTGCCATAGTCCCTGGAGGCCTGCACCAACCTGTGGAAAATAGAAACATGGCTACTGCATCACAAGTACTTTCCAAATCTTACACAGACCTCTTTCATGGCCAACCATAAACGAGAACACTATAGGGAAGCAAGTTCTGGGAAACAGACTTCCAGATAGTTAAGTTGAGACAGTACAAAGCCACTGTAATAGCTTAACTAGTTATCTTCATTCCTTGTTAACTAAGAATTCATCATTACCTTTTTGAAGAACAAAACTTTCTGATAAGGAAAACAGGAAAATTATGATTCCTGTTTAGTTCAGTTCAGTCGCTCAGTCATGTCCAACTCTTTGCGACCCCATGAACTGCAGCACACCAGGCCACCCTGTCCATCATCAACTCCTGGAGTTTACTCAAACACATGTCCATTGAGTCAGTGATGCCATCCAACCATCTCATTCTCTGTTGTCCCCTTTTCCTCCTGCCCTCAATCTTTCCCAGCATCAGGATCTTTTCAAATGAGTCAGCTCTTCACATTGGGTGGCCAAAGTATTGGAGTTTCAACTTCAACATCAGTCCTTCCAATGAACACCCAGAACTGATCTCCTTTAGGATGGACTGGTTGGATCTCCTTGCAGTCCAAGACACTCTTAAGAGTCTTCTCCAACACCACACTTCAAAAGCATCAATTCTTCAGTGCTCAGCTTTCTTTATCATCCAACTCACATCCATACATGACCAATGGAAAAACCATAGCCTTGACTAGACGGATCTTTGTTGACAAAGTAATGTCTCTGCTTTTTAATATGCTGTCTAGGTTGGTCATAACTTTCCTTCCAAGGAGTAAGCATCTTTTTATTTCATGGCTGCAATCACCATTTGCAGTGATTTTGGATCCCAGAAAAGTAAAGTCAGCCACTGTTTCTGCTGTTTCCCCATCTATTTGCTATGAAGTGATGGGACCAGATGCCATGATCTTAGTTTTCTGAATGTTGAGCTTTAAGCCAACTTTTTCACTCTCCTCTTTCACTTTCACCAAGAGACTCCTTAGTTCTTCTTCACTTTCTGCCATTAGGGTGGTGTCATCTGCATATCTGAGGTTACTGATATTTCACCCAGCAATCTCGATTCCAGCTTGTGCTTCTTCCAGCCCAGTGTTTCTCATGATGTACTCTGCATATAAGTTAAACAAGCAGGGTGACAATATACAGCCTTGACGTACTCCTTTTCTTATTTGGAACCAATCTGTTGTTCCATGTCCAGTTCTAACTGTTGCTTCCTGACCTGAATATAGGTTTCTCAAGAGGCAGGTCAGGTGGTCTGGTATTCCCATCTCTTTTAGAATTTTCCAGTTTATTGTGATCCACACAGTCAAAGGCTTTGGAATAGTCAATAAAGGAGACATAGATTTTTTTTGGAACTGTCTTGCTTTTTCGATGATCCAGAGGATGTTGGCAATTTGATCTCTGGTTCCTCTGCCTTTCTAAATCCAGCTTGAATATCTGGAAGTTCATGGTTCACATATTGCTGAGGCCTGGTTTGGAGAATTTTGAGCATTACTTTACTAGCATGTGAGATGAGTGTAATTGTGTGGTAGTTTGAGCATTCTTTGGCATTGCCTTTCTTTGGGATTACAATGAAAACTGACCTTTTCCAGTCCTGTGGCCACTGCTGAGTTTTCCAAATTGCGTGACATATTGCGTGAAGCACTTTCCCAGCATCATCTTTTAGGATTTCAAATGGCTCAACTGAAATTCCATCACCTCCACTAGCTTTGCTCATAGTGATGCTTCCTAAGGCCCACCTGACTTCACATTCCAGGATGTCTGACTCTAGGTGAGTGATCACACCATCGTGATTATCTGGGTCATGAAGATCTTTTTTGTACAGTTCTTCTGTGTATTCTTGTCACTTCTTCTTAATATCTTCTGCTTCTGTTAGGTCCCTACCATTTCTGTCCTTTATTGAGCCCATCTTTGCATGAAATGTTCCCTTGGTATCACTAATTTTCTTGAAGATATCTCTAGTTTTTCCCATTTTATTGTTTTCCTCTATTTCTTTGCACTGATCACTGAGGAAGGTTTTCTTATGTCTCCTTGCTATTCTTTGGAACTCCACATTCAGATAGGTATATCTTTCCTTTTCTCCTTTGCTCTTCGCTTCTCTTCTTTTCACAGCTATTTGTAAGTCCTCCTCAAACAGCCATTTTGCTTTTTTGCATTTCTTTTTATTGGGGATGGTCTTGATCCCTGTCTTCTGTGCAAGGTCACGATCCTCTGTCTATAGTTCATCAGGCACTCTGTCTATCAGATCTAGTCCCTTAAATCTATTTCTCCCTTCCACTGTATAATCATAAGGGATTTGATTTAGGTTATACCTGAATGATCTAGTGGTCTTCTCCACTGTCTTCAATTTAAGTCTGAACATGCTTCCTGTTAATATGATGCAATTATTCTTCATTCAACCAAAACAAGCTCTCTTCTTCAAAGAGAATACTGAGTTCATTTATCCATTTACAGGTGATGTTTTTTCCTCATCTAGCTGAATCACACTCTCCCATTGAATTCTGTATCTTAACTATTGAGATACACTGAGATGTAATATTAAATTGTAGTGGCATGTTTTCTTTTACCACATGCAGGCAAAGAGGAGAGAGAAGCTAAAAAATGGTTAATGTATACATAAATATATTCACATAAAATGAAGATAATTTTATAACTAGTATAGCTTTTGTTACTGCAAATGACCACATGATTGTAACTGATATTTATAACTACCTCATCCATTACTCATTCCATAAGCTCTTTATCATAGCAGGAACCTCCACTCACTGTTCTACTTGACTTCCTATAAAGCAAGCTCCTTATTCAGGAGTAATGCTATGTGAAAAGTCTTAAAGATGAATAAAGAATTTTGCAAGTCCACCACTGTGGTTTTGGCAGAAGTTTGCAAGGCATTGAAGACAAATCCAAGGGTCTAATTTAGTGGAAGAAAATCTTGCTAATAGTCAGGAGAAACCAATATGCTGTGTTCCGGGAAACATTATTAAGAATGATACCTGATTTCTCATCGCAAGCAATGGCAGTCACAATAGGAAAGCATTCTCAAAGTTTTTAAAGAAAACAAAACTGTCAAGGAATCTTCTTATGAGCATGAAAGTATATTTTTAGATTGTCATTTTTGTTAAAAATCACTGCTAAGAGAGTGCAAAGTCAGTGCGATTGGAAGGCTATATATGCAACCTACATTACTGAAACGGGAATCAAACGCAGAATATATTAAAAGCTCATAAATCAATATGAAGAGAAAATAATTAACATGAAGGCAAATCTTGGAGATTCAATTCAGAAATATTATATCCAATAGTAGCTAGTAAACATGCAATATGTCCTTGATTTTACTATTTTTAAGGAAACCAAAATCAAGCCTCACCAGATTCATCTGTGGCCTTTCAGCACCCTGAGTGTATCAGTGTAGTTAGCTGGCTATCACACCAAAAGGATAAGGAAAAATAATGACTATCTCCAGGAAAGTAAGTGATTAAGTAAATGTCCTAGAAGCTTCCACTACTGAACTGATGTGGGGGGAAAAAGCAGGTCACAAGCCTGGCCATTGAAGGAAAGGAAGGTTTTAGTGGAATAAAGAGAGTTGATATTTATTGAGCTTACTCTATGTCAGGCATTGTAGGATGCATTTCCAATTCATTATCTAATTTAAATATCAAAACCCTATGGGGCAGGTTTTTATTACCAATTATTATCATCTTTGAGAAATGAGACACAACTTTCCTATCTGTGAAAAGTGTCTCAAACCTTTATTGTCATCCAGAGTGTACCATTTACCGGACTCCTTGGAGAAGATTTGGATATGAGGAAGGCTTGACCCAGCACAGGATGAATGGATGTCTCAGTGCCAGTGACAATATGAGTTTAAACTGGAACCTAAAGAGATCTGTGAAGAATGGTTCTATCATGATCTACAAGACTTTCTAGAACTACAACCAAGAAAAGATGTCCTTTTCATCATAGGGGATTGGAATGCAAACATAGGAAGTCAACAGATACCTGGAGTAACCAGCAACTTTGGCCTTGGAGTACAAAATGAAGCAGGACAAAGGCTAGCAGAGTTTTGCCAAGAAAACACACTGGTTGTAGCAAACACCCTCTTCCAACAACGCGACAACCCACCCTACACATGGATATCACCAGAGGGTAAATACAGAAATCAGATTGATTATATTCGTTGCAGCCAAAGATGGAGGAAATCTACACAGTCACAAAAAGAAAATCTGGAGCCAACTGTGGCTAAGATCATGAACTCCTTATTGCAAAATTCAGGCTTAAGCTGAAGAAAGTAGGGAAAACCACTAGACCATTTAGGTATGACCTAAATCAAGAACCTTATGATTATAAAGTGGAGGTGACAAACAGATTCAGGGATTAGATCCCATAGACGGAGTTCCTGAAGAACTGTGGTTGGAGGTTCATAATACTGTACAGAATTCAGTGACCAAAACCATCCCAAAGCAAAAGAAATGCAAGCAGGCAAAATATTTCTCTAAGAAAATAGCTGAGAAAATAAGTAAGAGATAAAGAAGAAGGGGAAAGATATAGCCAAATGAATGCAAAATTCCAGAGACTAGCAAGGAGAGATAAGAAATCTTTCTTAGAGGAGGAGCCAAGATGGCGGAGGAGTAGGAAGGGGAGACCTCTTTCTCTCCTACAAATTCATCAAAAGAATATCTGAACGCAGAGCAAACTTCACAAAACAACTTCTGATCGCTAGCTGAGGTCATCAGGCGCCCAGAAAAGCAGCCCATTGTCTTCGAAAGGAGGTAGGAAAAAATATAAAAGATAAAAAGTGAGACAAAAGAGCTAAGGACGGAGATCCGTCCCGGGAAGAAAGCCTTTAGAGGACGTTTCCAGACACCGGGAAACCCTCGCACTGGCGGGCCTGGGGGAAGCGTTTGAATCTAGGAGGGCAACCTGACTGGGAGGGAAACAATAAATAAAACCCACAGATTACGTGCCTAAAAGCAACTCTCAGCAGAAAAGTGCCCCAGACGCCCGCATCCGCCACCAGCAAGTGGGGGCGGCACGGAGAGGAGCGGGCGGCATTGCTTGGGGTAGGGTCCGGGCCTGAGTGCCCTGAGGACAATCGGAGGGAGCTTTTGTGAGTTGCTGGCTTGAACTGTGGGAGAGCAGGGAAGAGAGAGAAAATTGACCGGCCGGAACTCGCTGCCGGCCGTTCGCGGAACGGGGGGACTGAGAGAGTCCGGAGAGGGGCTCGCAGACTGCGGGCCGGCCCGGACCCGCCGGAGCCGGGAGCAGGTCGCGGCGAGACACAGCGCGCAGGCACCCGACCGACGCGGGCGGGGACGGGCTGGGGGCAGAGGGCAGAAGGCACACACACCCGACTGGCGCCGGCAGAAACCGAGATTGGGACCGTGGGAGAGGGTGCGCCGCACCCAGAGAGAGTGCGCCGGTCAAGCTTCTGGCTGCCTGGAACGCTCTGACGGGGAAGGCACAAGAGCGGACTCAGCCTTTTGTTCCGCGCTGAGCTGAAGATGTGCGCGGCGCGCTCCATGAGGAGCGGCCGGGACTCTGAGCAGCGCAGACCGAGAAACCAGTGCCAGTCTCTCCCGCAGCGCCAGCCCATCCATGCAGCGTCGGCCCCTCCCAGGAGCGCGACAGAACTAGCTACTTGAATAAGAGTCCACCTCCGCCCGCCTGTGTCAGGGCGGAAATGAGGCTCTGAAGAAACCGGCAAACAGAAGCCAAATAAACAAAGGGAACCGCTTCAGGAGAGAGCGGTGCAACAGATTAAAATTCCGGTAGAAAACACCGATTATACCGGAAGAGGCCTGTAGATATCGAGATCTGTAAGCTGGAACGAGGAGATATCTGAAACTGAGCCGAACCGACACTGACCGCAACAGCTCCAGAGAAATTCCTAGATATATTTTTACTTTTTTTTTTTAAATAAGAAAAAAAAAAATTTTTTTTTAATTTTTTCTTTTTTATTTTTTCTCTTTTATTTTCCTTTAAAATTCCCTATTACTCCCCCATCATTCCTTAACTTTCATTTTCATAGATTTTTACGATTTTTTTAATTAGGGAAAATTCTTTTTTTTCTTTCTTTCTTTTTTTTTCTCCTTTTTCTCGTCTATTTTCTATTTTTCTTTTTCTCTTATTTCTTTTAAAGTCCTCTAGTACTCCTCTACTACTCCTTAATTTTCATTTTCAATACACTATAACCTTACCAAAAAAAAAAAAAAGAAGCCCTATTTTTTAAACTGAACTTCATATATATTTTTAAAAAAAAATTTTGTGTGTGTTTTGGTTTTTGTTTTTAATATAGTATTTTTAAGAGTCTAATCTCTACTCTAGATTTTTAATTTTTGTTTTTCAATATATG